>NC_137960.1:610000-843122 GCF_963924665.1 Micromys minutus | reverse complement strand
GTCAGGTGACATTGAATGTAAGTGTTTTTGCCTAAACTTATTTTTTGTTTTGTTTTGTTTTTGGTTACGGATAATTATTGTCACCTAGAGAGGGGGTTGTTTGAAGGTATGTTTTGGGTGAACTATTGAACTATTGTTGCTTGGAGAGGGAGTTGGTCAGCCTAGGTAAAATGGAGTCTGAAGTCAAAATGGCAGTGCTTAGGACAAATTCCCTTTATCTGCTTCCAGAAATTTGCATACTTGATTTTACATACAAACATATATGAAAAAATATCGAGTCACTTTCATCAATGCTTACTTCCCAAACAAATTCAGAGCTGGAGTTTTATAGGGAGTACCTGGTTTGTCCCAGTTTCCATCTTATATAGATTGCAATTTTAAATGTAATTGAACCACATCTTCTCTTATATTTATTCTCTTACTTGGTCATCTTTTTTATACACATCGTACACAATTGCAGAATCAAAAAATTCACACTTCAGTATTCACAATACTCGCTTCTGTTTTGATATTCAAGAATAACTTACTAGCTTTCTTCAAGTCAAACCAGTGTTCTGATTTTCCTATTCAGAGCACCCCTCACTTCTTTGTTCCTCAGAGTATAGATAAGTGGATTGAGTGCAGGGGTGACCACAGTGTACATGACAGCAATGATCCTGTCCTTTTCCAGGGAGCTCCCTGAATCAGGATTGATATAGATGAAGAGGACAGGAGCATAGAAAAAAATGACAATCATGATGTGAGAGGCACAAGTGGACAGTGCTTTGTGCAGCATGCTGCAGGAACGGGTCTTGAGAAAGAGGTGGGTGATGATGTAGAAATAGGAGAGAAATGTCAGAGAGAAGAGGCCAATGGCAACTGTCCATGTGAGAGTATTGAGCAGCCACCTGTTGAGTTCAGTGTTTCCACAGGCCAGCTCCAACAATGGCTTAACATCACAGAAGAAATGACGGATATGGTTGGAACCACAGAAGTTCAATTGGGATGTCAATATGGAGTGAAGCAAAGCAGGAGTAAAAGGAATGGCCCAGATGACAAGAGTCAACTGGATGCACAAATGACTATTCACGATGGAAGGGTAGTGGAGTGGTTTGCAGATAGCCACAAAGCGGTCAAATGCCATCACTGTCAGCAGCATTTCTGTGCTACCCAGGAAGTGGAAGAAATAAAGCTGAATTATGCATCCCAAGAAGGAAATTATTTTGCTTGTGGAGAAGTTTTCTAGCATCTTTGGCACTGTTACAGTAGAGAAGCAGATATCTAGACATGCCAGGTGTTGGGATTCTGTAAACCCCACCCCCTCAATTATCTGGCAGTAGCCAGTTATGCTCCGCCCCAGTGACCTGACACTATAAAAGGGGCTGCTTTCCCCCTCCTCTCTCTCTTGGCTTCTCTTGCCTCCTGGCTTTCTTGCTCTCCCAACCCTACCCCTCCTCTTCCCTTGCCTTGCCCCCTCTCTCTCCATGTGCTCATGGCCAACCTTTACTCCTCTATTCCCCCCCCCCCCTGCCTCTACCACCCTCTTAACTCTCCTATGACCTGAATAAACTCTATTTGGTACTATACCATTGTGTGGCTGGTCCTTAAGGGGAAGGGATCTCCAACATGGGCCCCTCAGAGGCATCTCCTTGCCCCCAGGCCTCACCGCATCTCCATGTGCCATATGCTCCTCACTCTCTTTATCCTTCCCCTAACATTGGTGCTGAAATCCGGGACGTCATCTTTTCTTTACACCAGGTTTCCCAGGAAGATATACATCGGTGAGTGGAGTCTTGAATCTAAGATGACAATCATCAGAATGGCCCCATTCCTAAACACATTGACAAAGTACATGACCAGGAACGTGAGAAAGAGAATGGGGTTCAGTTCTTGTATGTCTGTCACCCCCAAGAGGAGAAATTCGGTGACTAATGTTTGATTCAATAGCACTTAAAAAGAAAAGATAGAATAGTTTGTGGGATACTAACTTTCTTGTCCACCAGTCTTTCTAGGCAATACTTTTCTTGCCAACCCAAATACAGTTTTTAAGAGTAGTTTCTGTAACCCCACAAAGTTCCTGTGAAGATCTTATGCATTTGCCTATCAGACCATTAATATTAAATCTAAATTTCTGTTGTGTATTTCTATTCAGACATATTTTAACTTGTTACTTTTTTGTATTAATAATGTCTTTTGAATTGGAGATACCATCCTATTATTTTCTCTAGCTGTGAGTATTTACATTTTGATCCAACCTTCTTTTTAATCTCCTTTGTTGTTCTTAGCTGGGAGGAACTTTTAAAATATCTCACCAGGCAGACAGCCTCTCAAAAGTAGGAACATTCTTGAATGGTTTTAATGTGAAGAAAATAGGCAAAGATGAATTTGTTTCAATGATGGAGTTAATAGAAAGTATAGATGGTTTTATCATAACATAGCAATTCCTCTTCATCTAAGAATGTATGAGGTTTAGAAATATCTTTGCACTGATTTGTTTATTAATCATGATTGAGCCAGATGAGGTAAGAAACAAAACCACATTAATTTCTGGAGTCTGAGCAGATGTGTTGTAGCAAATAATGGCTTAGTGTCTTCCATTAATCTGAACCTTTAAGAACTTTAGAAATAGACCCTTAACATGTTCTTTGGTCTCTATCCTCCCTCAGTTTCTTGATTGCAGGGTTATAATCATACTGCCTTGCTTACTCAAGACACCTTTTGCATAATGAATTGTACTTTATGACAACTTTATTCTCCAGCTTACACCGAGACTAAAGAAGACCCTTTCCATGTCACAGAGGATTTGAATAAGAAAATGTCTGCTCTGTGGACACAGCAGTCTCCCCCACATTTTATCAGGAGAAACTACAAATACCTCTGGCTTTAGTACTTTTGAAATCTTGGCTTCTCGGTTACCCATGTAAGCTCATTCTTCAAGTACTGAGGAGGTTTACTTAACCTCTCTGCTAGCACCACTAATGGGACCATGGTAAATAACTCTCTCATCTTATCTTCCCCAAATTCAGGCTCCTTTAAATCGTCCTACTCTAAAGTTTCCAGGGTGAATCTTCTCTCCCAATTTTAAGACAGTTTCCTCTCTATGAAATTAATTTCTGGCATTCTTTCCTAACAAACGAAGCCTTGTTTTCTCCTAAAGAAATAAATACTTTTCATTTTACTTGCATAATTAAAAAAGAAGTGTTTTATAATGAATGTTAAATGTTTTGAGGAATACATTGATTGGAAAAGTTTTCTATTTAATTATACACTTAGAACTTACTAAAAGAAAGGCAACTTTTAAAATTGCTTTTGCCCTCAGTATTAGGAAAGTACCTGGATTGCCTCCCTGAAATACACTGGTAGGAGCAGACATTGCTGTGAGAAGTAGTTCTGATTCCTTTCATTTAAGATGTGCTGGGTTCACTTTGTGCACATGAGAGAAGAATGAGAATCAGTGTGTGGAGAGCCCATGTTGTTGGAAGGCACAGAGAAAACTTCCTAAACTCTACAGGAGTTAGACCAGGGAGGGTCCTACAAAAGAGGAACCATACTGGGTGAATATACACTTTGTACATCTAAAGATACAAAATTAATGAACTGGAGAAAATTTGTAAGGGGTCTGATGGATTCTAAGCTTTATAGCTGCAGTGATGAAATCACTGGACACCCTCTGTGAAGGTGGCCTTCAAACAACTCAGAGCTTTTATTTAAATAATCATGCATATTTTCTGTTTATTAACACAACAATTTGTTCTTTTTAAAAATTCAACTCCTCTGAGCAAGGTTATTTATGAATTGTTGGACCAGAAAACAAAGCAGTTCTAAAAATATATGTCAAAAAATTTATCCAATTTTTAAGGAAAAATAGTATTTGCAATGGTCAAAGCTACTGATTCTGTTTATAACTTTCAATGTTTGGGAATTTCATTTTGGCTTTAGAAAGTGTTTAATTAAGCATGGAGATGAACTGAGATGAAGTGTGGTAATACAATGCAGAAGCCAAACAGTCTTTATAATCCTTAAACACAGTGAGGGGTTCATCTTAAGACCTCTAGGGGCCCCAACACAGAGCCCTCAGTATTGAGGTTTGATGTTGCAGCCAGATAACCCTCTACAGAACAAAAAATTACAGGAAATTTCCAAGTTACTCCCAATGCATTCGCTTACCTGGATGATTGTTAAAACCACAAATGACAAAGACTCTAAGGACTGTGTATACAAATTGCACAGGTTGTAAAATACCAGAAGTGATAGTTCATGTTGTGGTTCTGGCCTACGTTTGATCTCCAGAATCTCCCTTTACCATCAACATTTCTCCTGGTGTTTTAATGAGACAGATCTGGAGACATATAAACCCCAAGGGGGCTCATCTTCTGGTACTGAGTTGAATGGGTATGAAAATAAACAAGGTATATTTCTCCACTTGCAAAAGAAAGGTATAATTTAGGACAATTCCTCTGTGGTTCTCTATTTTTCACAAGCTACCTGGGCACCTACCTGCCCTGTGAGTTACATAAGCTAAGCCCTCAGTTTGGCTACTGCTTTGTAGACACCATGATGAAGTTTTTACTAATACTTTCAGCATAGAACCTCTCATGTCTATTTTCTCTTAGTCATCCAAATGTTGTAACTTTTATATTTGTTACACGAACAATTTCACATTTGCTATGTTAAAATTTAAGTTATTGGAAGTTATCTTTGTATTTGATGACTCAGACATACACACTGGGCTCTAATTTGTAGTTCTGTTTAACATATGGATATTTTCTTTACAGTCATTCCCAGTGGCATTTATTCAGTGCGTGTGGTATTAGGCCACATAAGGACCTTTACACTGAAGTTGGATCCTGTTTACATATCCAGTCTGATAGTCTATGTCTTTTTATTGGGTAATTGAGTCCATTGATGTTAAGAGATATTAAGGAATAGTGCTTGTTGTTTCCTGTTACTTTTGTTGTTAGAGGTAGAATTATGTTGTGTTCTTTTCTTCTTTTGGTTTTCTTGCATGATTATTTTTTTGCTTTTCCTTGGGTGTAGTTTCCTTCCTTGTGTTGGATTTTTCTATCTATTAGGGCTAGATTTGTGGACAGATATTGTGTGAATTTGCTTTTGTCCTGGAATATCTTGGTCTCGCCATCTATGGTGATTGAGAATTTTGCTCTATCTAGTAACCTAGCATTTGTGTTCTCTTAGGGTCTGTCCAGGATCTTCTAGCTTTCATAGTCTCTGTTGAGAAGTCTGGTGTAATTCTGATTGGTCTGCCTTTATATGTTACTTGTCCCTTTTCCCTTACAGATTTTAGAATTCTTTTTTTTTTTGTTTTTGTTTTGAATATTCAGTGTTTTGACTATTATGTGTCAGGAGGAGTTTCTTTTCTTGTCTAATCTATTTGGAGCTCTGTAGGCTTCTTGTATGCTCATGGTCATTTTGTTCTTTAGGGTAGGGAAGTTTTCTTCTATGATTTTGTTGAAGATATTTACTGTGCCTTTTAGTTGATATTCTTCGCCTTCTTCTGCACCTATTATCCTTAGGTTTGGTCTTCTTATTGTGTCCTGGATTTCCTGAATGTTTTGGGTTAGGAGCTTTTTGGATTTTGCATTTTCTCTGACTGTTGTGTCAATGTTTTCTATATTGTCTCTGCCCCCGAGATCTTCTCTTTCATCTCTTTTAGTCTGTTTGTGATGCTTGCATCTGTGACTTCTAATTTCTTTCTTAGGTTTTCTATCTCCAGGGTTGTCTCTTTTTGTGACTTCTTTACTGTTCCTATTTCCATTTTCAATTCCTTCACCTTTTTGGTTGTGTTTTCCTGTAGTTCTTTGAGTGATTTTTGTGTTTCCTCTTGAAGAGCTTCTATTTGTTTATGTGTGTTCTCCTTTAATTGTTAAAGGGAGTTATTTATATGCTTCTCCAAGATCTCCATCATCATCATGAAGCATGATCTCAAGTCCGAATTTTGTTTCTCTGGAGTATTTGGCAATCCACTACTTTCTGTGGTGGGTGAGCTGGGTTCTGATGTTGCCAGGTTATCTTGGTTTTCATTACTTAGGTTCTTTTGCTTTTCTCTTGCCATCTTGTTATCTGTGATTATAGGTGATCTTTGTTGTCTGTGACTGGCGTCTGTCTCTCCTGTGGGTCTGAGGGCCTGTGGGCTCAGAAAGGAGATTGCTTCTGGGTGTTTGGCTTTTCGTGGGCAAGCAGTGAATTCTAATGGCAGTGACTTCATTCTGTCTCTGTGGGCTCAGGTGGGAGTGCCCTTGAGAGGCTGTTCTGGGAGCTCAGCTGTCTAGGGGCAGGTCCTAAGTCCTGATGGTGGTCACTTGGCCCTCTCTATGGGTTGGAAAGGACCTGATCCCAGAATGCACCACACTATGTGCTCTCAGAGAGCTCCAGGCATTTCCTCCCAGAACAGCTGGTGAGGGTGTGTGGAGGGCTTAGGGCTTACCGTGGGCTCAGGTGGGAGAGTGCTTGCAAGTCTGTTCTGGTGGCTCAGCCATCTGTGGGCAGACAGTTTGCAAGAATTTTATTGAGTATTTTTGCATCGATATTTAAAAGCGAGATTGGTCTGAAGTTTTCTTTTTTGGTTTTGTCCTTGTGTGGTTTCGGTATCAGAGTAATTGTGGCTTCATAGAATGAATTAGGTAGTGTTCTTTCTGTTTCTGTTCTGTGGTATAGTTTGAAGAATATTGGTATTAGGTCTTCTTTGAAGGTCTGGTGGAATTCTGCACTAAATCCATCTGTCCCTGTTTTTTTAAATATATATATTTTTTGGTTTGGGGGTTTTTAATAAAGTTTTCTATTTCCTTATGGGGCCTTTTCATATAGTTTACCTGCTCTTGATTTTGCTTTGGAGTGTGTCATCTGTCTAGGAAACCATCCATTTCATCTAGATTTTCCAGTTTTGTTGAGTATAGTTTTTTTTTTTTTTTTTTTTTTTTTTGTAGTAGGATCTGATGATTTTTAAAATTTCCTCTGTTTCTGTTGTTATCTCTCTCCTTTCATTTTTAATTTTGTTAATTTGGATACTGCCTCTGGACCTTTCACTTAGTTTGGCTTAGTGTTTATCTATCTTGTTGATTCTCTCAAAGAACTAACTTTTGGTTTTGTAGATTCTTTGTATTGTTCTCTTTGTTTTAAATTGGTTGATTTTGGTCCTGAGTTAGACTATTTCCTGGTCTACTCCTCTTGGGTGAGTTTGCTTCCTTTTGTTCTAGAGCTCTCAGTTGTGCTGTTAAGTTGCTAGTGTAAGATATCTCCAGTTTCTTTACCAGGGCACTTAGTGCTATTAAATTTTCTTTTAGTATTTCTTTCATTGTGTCCTATAAGTTTGGATATCATGTGTCAACCTTTTTATTAAATTCCAGGAATTCTTTAATTTCTTTATTTCTTCGCTGACCATGTTATCATTGAGTAGAGAGTTGTTCAGTTTCCACGTGTATGTGGGCTTTCTGTTGTTTTTTCTGTTATTGAAGAAGACCAGCTTTAGGTCATGGTGGTGGTCTGATAGAATGCATGGGATTGTTTCAATCATGTTGTATCAGTTGAGGGTTGTTTTGTGATCAATTGTATGGTCGATTTTAGAGAAGGTACCATAAAGTCCTTCTCTAAAGGTCCTAAGAAGGTGTATTTTTTTTTTTTTTTTTTTTGTTTTAGGGTGAAATGTTCTGTAGATATCTTTTAAATACATCTGGTTTATAACTTCTGTTAGTTTCAAGGTGTTTCTGTTTAGTTTCTGTTTCAATGATCTGTCCATTATTGAGATTGAGGTATTGAAGTCTTCCACTATTATTGTGTGGGGTTCAATGTGTGTTTTGAGTTTTAGTAAGGTTTATTTTATAAATGTGGGTACCCTTGCATTTGAGGCATAGATGTTTAGCATTAAGACTTTCTCTTAGTGGATTTTCTCTTTGATGAACATGAAGTATTCTTCCTCATCATGCTTGATAACTTTTGGTTGACAGTCTATTTTATTGGATATTAGGATGACAACCCTAGCTTGTTTCTTGGGACCATTTACTTGGAAGACCTTTTTCCATCCCTTTACTCTGACATAGTATCTGTCTTTGTTATTGGTGTGTGCTTTTTGTAAGCAGTAAAATGCTGGGTCTTGTTTGCATATACAGTCTATTAGCTTATGTCTTTTTATAGGTGAGTTGAGTTCATTAATATTAAGAGATATTAAAGACTGATGACTGGTGGTTCCTATTATATTTGTTTTTTAGGTGGCTTTATGTGCTTGTAGTTCTTTCCTTTTGTCTTTGTTGTGAGATGTTTAATATCTTGTCTTTTCTTTTGTGTAGGTATTTTCCTTGTGTTGGACTTTTCCTTCTAGGATCCTAGGTTTGGTACTAGAATATTCTGATCTATGTTGATTGAGAGTTTTGATGGGTATAGTAGCCTGGGCTGGCATTTGTGTTCTCTTAGAGTCTGCATGACTTCTGATCAGGCTCTTCTGGCTTTCATAGTCTCTCTTAAGAAGTCTGTTGTAATTTTAATAGGTCTACTTTTGTATGTTACTTGACCCCTTTCCCTTGCAGCTTTTAATATTCTTTCTTTGTTCTGAGTATTTAGTGTTTTATTTGTTATGTGGCAAGAGGATTTTCTTTTCTGGTCTCATTTGTTTGGTGTTCTATAGGCTTCTTGTACCTTTATGGCCATCTCTTTCTTTAGGTCGGGGAAGTTTTCTTCTATGATTTTGTTAAAGATGTTTTCAGGTCCTTGGAGCTGGGAATCTTTGTTCTCCTCTGTTCCAATTATTCTTAGATTTGGTCTTTTAATTTTATCTGAATTTCTTGGATGTTTTGGGTTAGGAGTTTTTTATGTTTTGAATTTTCTTTGACAGTTGTGTCAATATCTTCTATGGTATCTTCTACAGCAGAGATTCTATCTTCTATTTCTTGGTAATACTTGAATCTGTAATTCCTGACCTCTTTCCTAGGTTTTCCATGTCCAGGTTTGCCTTTATTTGTGTTTTCTTTATTGTTTCTCCTTCCACTTTTAGGTCTTATATTACTTTATGCAATTCTTTCACTTGTTTAATTGTGTTTTTCTGTATTTATTTTATTGAATCATTTATATCCTCCTTGAAGGACGCTATTATCTTCATGAAATAGGATTTTACGCCAGTTTCCTGATTTTTAGGTGTGTTGGTATATTCAGAGCTTGCTGTGGTGGGAGAACTGGGTTCTGATAATATCTGTGTATATCGACTTCTGTTGCTTATGGTCTTGTGCTTAACCCTCACCATTTGGTTATCCCTGGTGTTTGTTGGTCTGGGTGACTCTGTCTGTAGTCTACCTTTTTTTTCTCAGATTGTTTCAGGACTCCTGGTAGGCCTGCAGCCTCGGATGTAGCAGACCTTCTGTGGAGCTTTCCACCTGGAAGGTCTTCTGTTGTTCTGTTGCCCTGGCTGCAGTAGATCTCCTGGGAGACTTTCAGACTGTTGGTTCTTCAGAGTTTCAGTCAAACTGTTGTCCTGTGTGAAACTGTTCTCCTGGGGGTGGGGGCTATAAACTGTAGTTTCTGCTTTCCTGTGTGCACCAAAACTCCAGCGAGGCTTTCAGTCTTTGGAGTCAGTTGCCCTGCATACCACAGAGCCCCTGGGATGTCCGAGGCTGTGGTGTCAGATGCTCTGAGTGCAGCAGATATCCTGGGATGCCTCAGGATGTGGTATCAAATGCTCTGAGTGAAGTGGGTCTTCTGGGATGCCTCAGGATATGGTGTCTTCTGGGGAGTCAACTAGCTAGCAGTCTGTCCAAGCAGAAAGAACAGGGTGGAAGAAAGTTAGTATTCAGTAGGTGGGAGTTTTGCAGTGTGATGGTTCCCTGAGTCCACTGGGCTCCCAGGGGCAGCTGTGGGACTTCAGAAGGGTTCTTAACAATATCATACACATTCTTATGTGTCTCATATTTCTTCTCTGTGCCCTCTTCCATTATGTTATTCCCTTTGGTTCCTCTAGAATCTAGATAGTTTTGCTTCTATTTCTACATACATGATATTTTGTGTCCATATAAAATGTAAATATCATTTATGAACTCCAACTACCACTGCCTTAATTCATTTAATATGTTTATTTCTAATTGTTAGGTTTTCATGCTAATAACATAACTTTGTTTTCCTTATAACTGAAAAGATCTATTAATATTTATATGAATATATGTATATATGTATGTATGTATGTATGTGTGTGTGTTATGTAACATTTACTTTATTCATTCTTCAGTACATAGATACCTATGTTTTTTTATAACTTAATGTGATTAGTGATGCACATTTATGTGCAAGTGTCTATGTGATATGTTGACTTGAAATTCTTTCAGTCATATCCCTGAGTGGAATTGCTGGGGTTACATAACAAAAATGTTTTCAGTCTACCTCTTAGTGATGAGTGTTGGAGAGGGTAAGATAGAAGCCTGTACTGAGAGTTGGTTCTGGCCTCAATAGCAGCCTCAGGTGGTAGTTCCCACTGCCTCCCACAGCCATGCTTTAACCTAGTTGTCCTTTACCCAAGCAGGTGTGTAAAACTGTTTATCCACCTCCTTTAGAAAAAAGTGGTGAAGGGATTTCAAACTGACTACCTTTCATCTCTCTGCTTTAAAGAAATGATTCAAGAAGAAAAGTTGGTTCTTTAGAATTGGAGAAAATTACTCTCCCCTTTCAAATATGGTTTTTGAAAGTTTAATCTCCTGTATTTCCAATAGCATATATATACAATTTCTTTCTTTTCTCATTTAAAGAGTGTTCTCACACAATAATGACTGTATTTTTAAATTTTTATTAAATTTATTTATTGATTATACATGTCTCTATATATGTATGTATTTGGGTGTATGTGAGCTACAACATGTATATGTCAGGGAGCAAGTTTCAAGAGTTGGTTCTTGTCTCCTACCATGTGGGAGATCTCAGGGATTAACTCAGCTTGACAGGCTTGGTTACAAGTATCTTTATCCACTGAGCCATCTGACTAACCCTGTTCTAGCTTTAATTGATTCATTGACTCTGTTGTTTTTCTCAATATATATTGATGTGGTTTCTAAACAGGAAATGATGGATATAAAAAGAGATAAGTTTTTCTTTGAAAGATGTTCCTTAGACCTGTGTATATGGCCTCATTTTTCAGGCTGCTTATTTCTGGATTGAGTGCTGAGAGAAGAAAAGTGTAAAAAACTAAGATTAAAGTCTAATACAGTTGGAGATTCTGAATGTAGGTTTAGAAACTCAAAGACACCAGTAGGGATAAGCAAAATGACTATAGCTGTGTAGTGTTGACAAGTCAAAAGAACTCTGGTTCTGTGTTCCACTGATGGCGTCCTTAGCTCAGTAACTTATATATGCCCATAGGTAAAACAAATAGAGATGAAGTGCCAGCGAGTGGGGAAGCTATTGATGCAAACTCACTGACGTGATCATTAAACAAAGAAGTTTCCAAACTAAGAGGATAAGAACAGGTGAATGACATTGGGTTCACAGTGCAGATGGAGAAGTCACAGCTGTGTGCATAGCTCCAAAGGTGATTCCACATGACACTGGCCAAGAGAGCTAACACCCCATGCATACGTGTGCTGACATTTGTGATGACTTTGTACCACACAGCCATATAACAGTCTTAGGACATGACAGTGAGTACAGCCATGGGAGTGTAACTACAGATTGTGAATGCACAACCATTCAGTGTACACTCTACGGGGACATGCAGGCACTGTGCATGAATGAGCTGCAGATGGACTTTGGCACCATCACAGAAATGTAGCAAAGATCCAAGCAGGAGAGATGTTTCAAGAAGAAATGCCTAAGTGAACAGAGATGATATTCCAGAAAAATAAAAGCAATAATGAAGACATTTCCAATTAAAACCGCCAAGTCCAAAGCCAAAAACATTATTTCTACCTCAAGCTTTCTGAAAAAACCCATGAGAAAAAATTTAGTTATTGTAGTGAAATTAGCCACATTCCTTCTTGATCTCTGAGAGCAGGATAAACCATAAGCACTGGCATTTCTAAAATTATAATTTGTGCCATTTACAAACTTAATGCAATGGTGAGGTCAATTCAAGAACTCAGGATCACGAGTCCATTATCACAGATGTGAATTTTCTTTTTATGCTAAGAACCAATTTGGAAATTTTCAGTGTCTTTCACTTTATGTAAATAATGGTTTTTAAATGGTATATCTTATTATCATCCAGCCTAATAACAGAAAGTAAAATTACATCCCAATTAAAGCAATATTCAAAAGCTAATTTTTATATACACCAAAAGTTCATTTACTGGACATGAACACATGAAGTTATTGTTAGAGAAGTTGTAAAATACATGCATATTTTTACCCACAGTCTTGTATTTGAAAGTTTTTCATCTGTTAATGTGTGATAATTGTAATTTTATGGAGTGAATTGTGACATTTCAATAAATATATAAGGTGTATAATGTATTGTCTATTTCTTACAATGTCACTATCTAAATCTATTGCTACAAGTCTATAGTCATTTTATTGTAACAAAACAAATTTTTAGTTTTTTGTGTGTGTTCTTTTACAAAGCATAAAATAAAAGTGCATACCATGTTGATCATAGCTGTGCAAAAGTTATGAAGCGTAAGTGGTCATCATGCTAAATGTATAAATTTAATGGAAAGTTATAAATTTGCTTTAGAAATATGAAAATAATCTAGTTTTTTTCTGCCTATATATTACAAGCAGAAACAAAATATCTACTAAGCATAGTCATTTAGTCTAATTTCCAATTAAATAAATTCAAAACTATTTCTTATTTTTCTTATACCTGGAACAAGCATATAACACTGGGACATGAAAAAATAACACTGTAAAAATGGCTATATTTCTTAAAGCAAATTAGATATTTAGTGCAATCCAAATCAAAGTCCCAAAACATTTATTCATAGAAATAGAAAAATCTTAAAAGGAATATCAAAGCACAAAAGACCTGTAATAGACAGAGGAGTTCTGTGAAGAAAATAACAGTGCTGGACATATTATCTTGGCTTGATTTCAAACTACACTACAGAGTCAGAACAATAAAGCTGCACAACACACAGGACCAGATCGTTAAATCAAACAATATAAAATAGAAGATTCTGATAAAACCCTATATGTGTTTTTAAAAACATGTCCACACTACACATTATACAAAAGATACTTCAAAAAGTGGTGTGTTGAAAACTATATATCCATATGTAGAATAAAATTATACTCTATATCTTACTTTAAAAAAAAAAAACTCCAAATGTATCAAAGACTTCAAGGTAAGACCTGAAACTCTGAAAGGATTAGAGAAAAGGTAGGAAAAAAAAAAAACACTTTAAGGTACAAGTTGTCTTACTTTTGTATTCAAAAATAACTTAAAGGATAATGGTTTCATCCCAGCTCACAGTTCAAGGGGCTACAGTGTAGCAGGAGCACATAGCAAGACAGTCACATTGCCTCCATAGCCAGGAAGTAGAGAATAATGAATGCCTGTGTTCTGAAGTGGAATTTTCTGATTTGTTTTTTGGGGATCCAGTTGTGTCATGTGACGTTTTTCTGGAAAATGTCTTATGAGAGGATATTTTTTGCTGAAGCAGACACATGGGTGGATCTTTTGCTGAGAAGAGACGTGGTGTTTTTCTGGAGGAAGCCTGGAAAAAGGGCATGTGATATATTCACTTATTTGTGGATATTAACCATTAAATAAATAATAACAAGCTTACATCCCAGAAAGGTTAGGTATAGAGGAAGGGACTGTGGGGGGGGTGTAGCTCTCTCCCTTGAGGCAGAAATAAAACAGATTTTTATGGACTGACTGGGGTGGGTGGGGACAGGAACTGGAGGATCAGGAAGGAAGAAAAAAGAGAGATAGGATTGAGGGAGGGAAGGTGAGGAGAGACAGCTGGAACTGTGGGGCATTGGAGGGATGATATGGAAATCTAGTGCCGTGGAAACTTCCAAAGTATATGAAAGCAATCCGAATTAGGTCCCCTAACAATATGGGAGATGGAAACCCAACAGGCCATCTCGTGTTACCAAATGATGCTTCTGGTGGTTGGGCTCAGTTGCAGGCAATTGATTTGTTGACCAAGAAGATCCCATGGAAATCCCCAAACATTATTCAGGGACAGAATCCTTGGAATGCATAGATCTCAATGGGATGTCTCCATCAAATCCCTTCCATCAGACCTCAAGAAACCCCTTGGAAGAAGAAGCATAAAAGCCTCAGGGAATGGAAACACTAGAAGAAGAGCCTCCTGAATCAGCCAAGCAAGGTTCATTAGAACTCACAAATACCAAAGCAGCAGCAAGCAAGAAGCCCACAGGGCTCTCCAAGAGGCCCTTTACATACGTACTATAGCTTTCAGCTTAGTAATTTTTATGGGGCTGTTGTGTGTGTGTAAATTAGTGGGTCTCTGATTCATGTGACTTCTCTTGGGGCTTTTTACCATTTTTGGGGTTGCCTTGTCCAGATTTGATGTGATGATTTTTTTCCTTATTATATATTATATTTTGCCATGTTTGGTTGTTAATACTTAGAGACCTATTACTTTCTAATGAATATAATGAACAGAAATGGAGTAGATCTAGTAGGGAGGGGAGTTAAGGAGGAACTGGGGGCAGTAGAAGACAGGGAAACTATAATCTGGGTATATTGTTATTGTATGAGAAAAGAAAAAGCATAATAATTTTATTCCCTTGAGTAGTAGGTATAACCAAAAGGTACAAATAGATAACAAGTACTCTTTTTTAAATCTTAAAAATAGATGGTACACATATATTTCTTAGCCTAACCTACTACATGCAATAAAATATTAGAATATATCTAAGACAAGCAAAGATTATAAATTGATACTTTCAAATGCACTCAAGAAAAGAATTCAGTGGCTTGTGCATTACATGTGTGAGGGTCATTTGGATTATCATATCATACCATCAGATTCTTATATATTTTTCTTTGTCCAGTTTTCTCAATAACATACATTATTAAATTTGACAAATTTAGCTGTTTCTAAACTTTTCTACTTACTGGGTATTTATGACTCTTGAGATTGCTTCAAGTCAGAGCCATCTTCCCATCTTTCTGTTCAGTGCACTCCTCACTTCCTTGTTCCTCAAGGTGTAGATGAGTGGATTGAGAGCAGGAGTGACCACACTGTACATGATGGCAATGGTTCTGTCCTGATCCAGAGAGTTGCCCGAGGTGGGGCGAATGTAGATAAAAAGAACAGGAGCATAGAACAGAAAAACAACCATGAAGTGAGAGGCACAAGTGGACAGTGCTTTGTGGAGCATGCTGCAAGAACGGGTCTTGAGGAGAAGGTAGGTGATGATATAGAAGTAGGAGAGACATGTAAGAAAAAAGGGAGTGAGTGCAATGGTGCCTGTGACTGTATTGAGCAGCCAAAGGTTGAGCTCAGTGTTTCCACAGGCCAGGTCCAGCAAAGGCTTAATATCACAGAAGAAATGATGGACATGATTGGGACCACAGAAGCTCAAACGAGATGTCATTACAGAGTGAAGCAAGGCATGTAAGAAGCCCAATATCCAGATAGTAACAGTCATGTGAATACAGAGCTGGTGATTCATGATGACAGAATAGTGGAGAGGTTTGCAGATAGCCACAAAGCGGTCAAATGCCATCACCGGCAGCAGCATGGCCTCAGTGCTACCCAGGAAGTGGAAGAAATGAAGCTGAGTTATGCATCCCAAGAAGGAGATTGCTTTACTTGTGGAGAGGAGGTTCTCCAACATCTTTGGCAGTGTCACAGTGGAGAAGCAGATATCTAGACATGCCAGGTTTCCCAGGAAGAAGTACATAGGTGAGTGGAGTCTTGGATCCAAGATGACGATCATCAGGATGGCTCCATTCCCAGTTATATTGACAAAATAGATGGTGAAGAAAATTGCAAAGAGAATAGGGTTTAATTCTTGTATGTCTGTCACTCCCAGGAGGAGAAATTCAGTGATGGAGGTTTGATTGGACATCACCTATAACAAAGGACAATTATTATACAATGCTACCCTGCATGTTGACAAGTCTTTTGGCCATAGATTTTCCTTTCATAATCCAAATATTTTGTGAGTGAGTTATTGTTCTCCATGATGTCTTTGAAATTTTTTTTCTAGTATTTACCCATTATTATGTTAAATAACAGTTGTTAAATAAATGTCTGTTGTGGGTTGTGATAAAAAATCTTCTAATTTACTACATTATCCCTAATCATTTCCTCTTTAGTTAGTGACTTTGAGTGGAACACAAGCTCACCACAGTTTTTTTTATGTGAACATTTCCATTTTGACCCTATGTTCTTGTCTCCTAAGTTGTCTCCAAGGAGTGGCTTTTAAAGAGTTCACCCAGTAGACATCTTGGAGGTAAATACACTTGAAAGATTCCAACCAGAGGAGAATATGAGTAGATGGACTCATCCCAACCACTGAGTCTTTAAAGGCAAGAAACATAGCACCAGAGCAATTGGCCAATGTGATTACATGAAATGAAAATATTCTGCACAGCAATGATGGTATCCACAGAGCCTATGGAATGGACAAAAATATTCTCTAGATATACTTTAAGCACAATATTAATATCTAAAGTATGTAATGGACTACAAAAGAAAACTCTACCAATCAATAAATAGATATTTGACAAAAAGATATGAATGGTAATAAATAGTTTTAAAGTGTGGTATGTAAAGAGGTGTAGCCATTATGGACATCAGGCTGGTTGTTTCTCTAAAAATTAAAAGCAGAACCTCCATGTGACCCAGATATACTGAATCTGGGATGAACCCACAGGACTCTATGTCCTACGACATAGATGCACATCAATGTTTATTCCTGATGCATATACTGTAGTCAAGAAAATGAATCAGCTTAGATTTTCAAGTAGCAACAAATAATAAAAATTTGGTACATGTACACGATGAAATTTTATGTCTGTAAGTTAAAATGAAATTATGGATTTGCAATCACTGTAATGTTGAGCAGGTAACCAACCAAGGCACAGAAAGATGAATGCTGCATGTTCCCTCTTACATTCAGACCTAGTTAAATATGTAGTTCCAAGTGGGTGTAAAAATGAGTGAAACCCAGAAAACTAGAAAGGAGACCATGTGATTAGAAAAAGAACTTTAAAGGAAGGAATGTAGAAGACAGTGGAACAATGTTGAAGGAAATACATGGACCAACATAGGAAGAGACAGGGAGAAGACAGGAGTGGGGAGCAAAATCAACCAAAATGAAATACGTTTGGAAAAAATACCATGTGAAAATCACCTATCTTTCAAGCTAATTTAAAAAACAAAATTAATACATTTTAATCCATAAAAATGAAAAGGAAAGCTATGTTTTAAATTTAGTAGTAACTATATTTGTGTATGTAAAACGTAGAAAAAATAGGTACGTTCTTATATAATCTTTTTTCTTATTCACAACATAGGAATCACCATGGAAGCAGATGATCTCAGCAGCCAAAGATTCTGACAGTGTTTGTGTATATTCTTCCCATTATATTTGATGTTGGGCTTCAAGTTCCATAAAATGTAAGCAACTAAATACTTCCAAGTTAAATTTCTAATGGTATGTGAGCAAATGTAGAAGCACAGGGCTTTTTATATCAGATGTCTTCGTAAATCTTATTTATTTATTGAGTCAGAATGACCTATAGGTCACTGATTTTCTTAGGATGACTTGACAGGGAGCTTCAGAACTTCCTCTTTCTCTACTTCCCCAGATCCCTGTTCTCAAACACAGATTACCACACCCATTGTTTATTGCTGAGTGTTAAGGGTCTCAACTTGTTTCTTGTTGCTTGGATAATAAGAAATTCACAGATGGGGCCATTTCCCCAGAGATCTTTGTCTGTTATTTGTTTGTTTGTTTGTTTACTTGGACATGGTCTCCATATAAGCACAACTCTCCTGCCTCAGCCTTCCAAGTGCTGAGCTTATTGTCCTGTGTTGCTCTGACTGGCCTAAGTTACTGCTTTCATTATACATTATGCTTTCTTATACTTCTATTTTCCCTTATGTCCTAAGAGATTTTTTAATCCTAGGGACCCTAAATCAGAAAAACTTTTCTTTGTGGACTCAGCAGTCCATCCCTCATTTCACCAGCAGCAATAGCCAAATATGCATTTTAGTATGCTTGAAATCCTGTCTTATCTTGTGGTTTATCTTCTTGGGTCCTTTATTCCACTTATTATAAAATAAGCTTACTCATCGGATAAGAATGAAATTTTCTCTATTCTGTTCCATCTCCATCAGTGTGACAATGGTAGCTGAGTTCTCTTCTGTGACTCCAGAAGCCTGTCTGCCTTGTCTTAGTTTCTTCCACTGATGCTTGAACTGTCCGGCTCTTCTCTCATTTAAAACATGGTTTCTGTATTAGTCTGCCTTTTTTCAAATACAATCCTTCCATTTCTTTCTTTCAAAACTCACTTTCTGTAAAAATGCATCCTTTTGTTTTTAAGTGCACAATTAATTAAAACAATAGTGTTCTTCTCAATGAAAGTAAAAATTTTAATTAATTATGAATAAATTAACCCTAAAACATTTAATATTTGACTATACTTTCAAGTTTACTAAAAGTATTTTTAAGTTTTTTTTTTCTTCTCAATGTCAGGAAAATTCCTAAGTAACAGTGATCAGAGCAGACATAGTTTTGAGAAGTAGCTTCCTCTGCTTCCTTTCTTTTAAGGATGCTCTGGATTCACTTTGCACATAAAGGAAGAATCAGAATGACTGTTTGGAGGGCCAATGCTGCTGTGGGTGACCAAAAGAACTCCTTAGCTTTACTGGAGTTGAATAGAGGCTGACATTGGTGTGATTCCTACAAATAGGGAGTCATACAAGTTGTACAAATAACTCGAAGAAAATAATGAACTGGGGAAAACTTATAAGAATCCTGAGGAAGTCTAAGATTTATAGCTGGAAGACATTCTGAGAAATGAGGTAACCACCTCTGTAATTTTTAAATTGCTTTCAAACAATTCAGGGTGGCTTCTTTGATAGTGACGTCTATTCTATGTATTTATAAACATGACAGACACTTGTGTTTAAAATCTAGCTCCATGACAAAATGTATTTATCATTCTCCAAGGAAGAAATCAAAATAATAGTATCAAAACACATCTTCAGAAAATGTTACTGATTAAAGAAAACGATCAACCAGACTGCTCTGTACAATCAGAGCTCATTTTTGTTCACCATATTTAATATTTATGGCTTTTGGATTTGGAGAATGTTTAGGGAACCAAATTCAATGCAATTAGATGAGACATATCAATGAAACACAGGATCCAAAGAGACTTTATGATCCTCGTATACAGTGAGGAGTTCATCACTAGAAAGGGAACTGGCCTGAACCATAGCTATTGGTGTTTAATGTTATAAATAACAGACTAAAGAATGGAACATTTTAATCCTAATTCTCTCACTTACCTGACCGACTGTTAAAATAGGTTTTTTTTTTTTTTTTTTCCAGATGTGTGTCCAGAAATTGCACAGGTTCTGAAGTATTTGCACTCTCTTACCTGACTGACTGTTAAAGTATTTTTTTCCAGGTGCATGTTCAGAAATTCCACAGGTTGTGAGGCCTTTGAAGTGACGGTTTATGCTGTATATCTGGCTTACAGTCATCACCCGTAGACACCTCTCTACTGTCCTCAAATTCTGCAAGCACTCTAACAAGACTGGGCTCTAGACATAAAATTCCCAAGGGAGCTTGTCCCTCAGGATGAGCAGGATAGATGTTAAAATTAACAAGGTAATTTTCCCTACCTGCCACAGGGTAAATGTGCTTGAACAATTCCTCTGTGCTCCCTGTGTTTTTCCCCTTTGTTTGTTCTTTAGTTTCAGGACATGAACAACAGAGGTCTAGGTGGCCATGTACATCAAAACAGCCATTTTCCTTTTATCTCTTTAGAGTTTTGAGGTCACTCTCTCACCTATAAAATTCCTTGGAAATGCACTATAAATTTAATGGAAAAATGATCATAAAAACTTTTTAAATTGATGGCAGATACACTGTTTTGATTTGTGCTATTGAATAGTCTTCCCCATTTGTGATGGTTTGTATATGCTTGGCCCAGGGAGTGGCACTATGAGAAGGTATGGCTGTGTTTCAGTAAGTGTGTTCTTTTTGGAGTAGGCATGGCACTGTGGGTGTGGGTTTAAGACCCCCATTCTAGCTGGCTGAAAGTCAGTATTCTGCTGGAAGCCTTTAGATAAAGATGTAGAACTCTCAGCTCTAACTGCACCATGCCTGCCTAGATGCTGCCATACTCCCACCTTGATGATAATGGACTGAACCTCTGTACCTGTAAGCTAGCCCCAATTTAATGTTGTCCTATATAAGACTTGCCTTGATCATGGTGTCTGTTCACCACAGTAAAACCCTAACTAACACACCATTATTTATTCTCTTATCCTCATCTCCCAAATACTGTAATTACAGAGATATACCAATATGACTGACTGGAGATCTGTCTATCTTCTGTGGAATAATATCATGCTTTCTTAAGATCACTTGTTAAATAGTGTGTCTTCGCAGATCGATGTTAGGGTAATGTATGATTGTTAAATAGTCCCTCTTTTCTCCACCATATGTCTCGATACCTTCAACACTGGCTGGCAAGGTAGTTCAGTGGATAGGGGGCTTGCTGTGCAAGCAAGAGCAACATAGTTTTTATTCCCAAGATCCACCTAAAAGCCAGATTTGAAGGTGGCCACCTGAAATGCCAGAACTCAGGAGGCAAAGATTGAAGAATCATGGGAAAAATATGCTAGCTAGATGAAACATATCAGAGAGCTCCTGTTAAGGGAAAGGTCTTGCCTCAATAAAATGGAGAGTGATTGAAGAAGACACCCAATGTGAATTTCAATCCTTCACAAGCAAATGAAAAACACAAAGTCGTGTATGCCTGCATATATTCAATCATGTATATCTGTGTGTAAATAGAAGAAAACCAAATAAATTTGTGTGTTTTGGTTTAATATGTGGCCTTTATTCCATTTCACTGGCCTATGTCTCTGTTCTTGTGCTAGAAACATCTTTCAATATTTCTCTATACAATACCTTGAATCCAATAGTTAACACCTCTGGCATTGTTCTTTCTTCTCATTGTTGTTTCTTTGTGGTCTTTTCAAGTTTCATATGATATTCTTTCCTTTTATCTCTGCCAAAAATATCACTTGGATTTTGATGAGAAAAGTACAAAATCTATATACATGGATATGGAAAACATAGCCATTTTCAAAATATTAATGCTGCTAAAATGTGTATAGCGGACATTCTCCCATATTCAGTCTCTTCTTCAACATGTTTTTTATTCTTTAATTTTCTCTCACACAATACATCCCAAATGCAACCTTCCCTCCCTAGAATCCAAAAGAGTCTCCATGGAGACAACTACACACATCTATATCACAGTATCTCTTCATTTTTGTCCCAATTTGTTCACATCCCTCCAAACCATCTCCCTTTCTAGTTCTGTTCACCTTCTGCTTTCATGTTCATATAAGTTATACCACTTACGAAGTAAAACTACCTCCCTACATACCATTGTCTCATGCTACCTTTAAGAGCCTTCCCCACACCAGTCATAACCTTTTTCTTAAATTTCATTTCTACTGTAATCAGCTTCAGAGACAAAGGAGAGCTGTGCATCACAGTTTCTTGTTCTCAGCAAATACAACTTCCATAAAGTGTACTAAAGGACAGTATTCACCCATGGCAATGAGAATAGAAATACCTTATTGAAGGCGTGGTTCTTATTTGATGAGTAAGGGGCAGAACAAATGACAGTTTGTTAGTTCTAGGTGAATGTTAGGCTTGGTGGTCAAAATGTTTTATGTCTAGACACATAAAAATCAAACCATATCAAACTAAACCAAACTAAATCAAATCCAACTCAGGCAGTGCAGCATGAAAGGAGGAGGAGGACAGAGACAGATATCTACGTTACCCGGTGTCTCATGGTGAGGGTGAGAAAAGATGCCCAGAGACTTTCCCTTTAGCCAGGGTGTGCCATAGACACATAGAGCCCTGCTTACCACAGTGGAAAGCAGCCACGACACCCACAGACCTGCACTCCACTTCTTGGCACAGGCAAGCCATAGACGCTTGCCTGCACATCATCACTGAAGCTCAATCAGAGGAAGTCTTCCAGGGACCCACCAGCCAAAGTACTATCCTGCAGCAGGAGCCTCCACAATGTGTGTGTGGTAGACAGATGAAAGAGAAAAAGAAGTAGAGCATCTTGAGCATTGTGAAGACAGATGGAACTGGAGATTCAAGGGTGGAGAGAAGTGGCTTGTTGTGAGTGGTCAGCCCTGCCACCTGAAGCCTTGGTAAGGTTCAAGCCTGAACTGCCACTGAGGATTATAACTGCACCCTTGACTGACTAAGTAGCAGCAGGAGGTGGTGTTAATGTCTGTGGTCCATATTACCACTAAAGAACATGGGGTCATCCCTGGTCAGGGCAGTGGCAGGGGGCCATTTAGATTTTAGTAACTGTGCAGAAGTTGCCCTGCCTTTTACTGATTTTAGTGTTTTTGGGAACTAACCCCATGTCTCACAAGCAATTGCACTAGGGAGGGCAGGCCCTGAACCTTGGCCAGGTTGTACAGTCGAGCTGGCCCTGATGGTGGTGCACAGGGTGAGCTGGCCCTGAAGACATGAGTGTGGGAGAACTGATCCAACCACAACTGGTCTGCTATATGGTGGCAAAGGTGCAGTATGCAAAGTTGCCCACAGGGTCATGAAAAGGGAACAGCTACTCACCAGCTGCAGCACTGGGGAGAATGGACATTGTACCTGGCCAGGACAGCACAGCAGAGGCAACCCTTTAGGTGGGGAATACAGTAGGCAGTCTTGTGGGTGTGAGGGAGGGAGAGCTGGTCCCTCCATTCCTCTGCTGTGAGGTGGCCTGGGGGACATAGATGATTTCTGCCATATCACCCTCTTCACTCGAGGCAGATGGGAGAGCTGACCCTTGGGTGAAGAGGACAGATGAGCTGCTCTTGCTCCTTATCAGCTGAGGAACTCAGCAGAGTAGATCCTGTACCTTCTCTGGGCTGCAGAGTAGAGCTGGTTCTGGTTGAGTGGGCATGGGTAAGCCATCCTCTTGCAAGATGTAGCAATTGTGAGAGTAGGCCCTGTGTCTTGACTGGGTTTCAGAGTGAACTAGCCTGGATGTATGGGTTTGGTTGAGTGGGCCCATAAGGTTTGATTGCAGGAGAACTGACCCTGCCTCCTACAGATGGCATTGGGTGGCCTAAGCATTGCAGTCCTGGAGAACATACCCTTATGGTACACTCGCCAGCTCAGCTACCACCCAGGCTCAGATACAGGGCTCTGAGATGGCCCATCTCCAAGTTTACACCATGTACAAATAGTTGAGACTTGTGAAAGGACCAGTCCTGCTGATTCAAAACTGCAGGATCGCCAGTAAACAGGCAACAACAGGATAAGGAGGAGAAGATCCAGTGATTATCCAATATTGATGGTGTCATAGAAGCCAGAGATATGGAACAAGACCAATGACTCATTGCAAAGAACATGTACAAGTGAAGATAGGTGGACCTTGAGACCACTAGAGACACAATGTATCATACTACAGCTTCCATGATGATATTTTTTTCTCTTTCTCTCTATTTCTCTCTGTGTGTTATTTGGCATGTAGTTTGCAAGGGCTAAGGACAGATATAAAGGATGGGGATGAGCAGGATTTGGGCGCATAACATGAAGCTCACAAAAAAATCAACCAAAAAAAAAAAAAAAAAAAATGCAAAGGTCATTATAAACAAAGGTCTTCAAGATCTTCTGAGGACATGAAACCTTCACTGTGCACAGTATGTAGGTGTGCATCGTGCACTACTAAGCAGGAATCCTGATGTTACCTAATTAGGAACCTCAGCTACCTTTTCTGAAAATGAGAAAATCAGAGCACATTAGATCCCAGAGGAGTGTTGTGTGGCGTCACCCAACTTCACTAGGTAACCTGCTAAAAACATAAGGGCATAAATAAACAAATAAATACCCCTCAGACAACCTGGGCAATTTAAACAAAATTTAAATTGTGCTTTTATGTGTTTTCTTTCTTTAAATAAAATCTAAAGTGTTTTCAAAAGATTTTATTGTTATTTTAATGTGTAGACGGGAGGAGAGTATTGTCTGCATGCTTGTAAGTCACACTTATCCACAAGAGGGCACCAGATGCCTTGGAAATGCATCTCTACAGTCCTTCCAAAAGAGTATAAAGTAAAATTGGATCACATTAATTTGAAAAGCAAAGGGTTTGATAAGGGTGCTGCCTCTCATTCAGAAACAATTGTTGCTTGGGTAGAATCTAAACTGAAATAACTAGATAGTACGAAAATAGGCACATTCAGTAAATCATACTGTGAAAAACTTCAAATATTTATATCACAAGTATGGGGAATTTTGGTTCATCAGGAAGGGTGTTGCTGGTTGTGATCATCTCCATTGGACCTCCCCTATCTCATCATCAAAGAGCTTTCCTACTCAGTTAAGCTTTTGCAGCCTTGTGGCCCAGTTGCAGGAACGGAAGAAGGGCATTTTTTACTTTTGCACAAGAGCAAAGATCTCTTCCACCCTAAAGTCCTAAAGTTGTTTTCTTTTTAATATCTTTAGTTGTTTCATTTGTTTGGAGGGGAAAGTCCATGGACTTTATGGGTTTCATTAAAAAAGTCTCATTGAATACACACTAAATCTATTTTGTACTGCTTTTATGTGCATACTAGAACATGGCCCACATTCCTAAAGAAAAAAGACACTCCTTCTCCCAGGAGCTGTTTACTGCCCAAGCTCTTCAACTAGGGTTGGAAATTCATAAAATTTTGTCTGGTTTAATTTTGTGAAAGATTTGTGTGTTCAGTCTCAAGCATCGTGAGTTCACATGCACAACTTCATTCTCATGTGTTCAGCAAACACTATTTGTATATATAGACACCTACTTCTTTACCAGAGAAAGCACAGGAAGTTGTATGGGAATCATGAAGGGTATATGGGGAATTATAGAAGAAAACTTCCCTAACCTAAAGAGAGAGATGAATATGAATATACAAGAAGCCCATTGAACTCCAAAATAGAATGAATCAGAAAAGAAATTCTTCCCATCACATAATAATCAAAATACCAAATAAACAAAACAAAGGAATAATATTAAAAGTAGTGAGGGAAAAAGGTCAAGTAACATATAAAGGCAGACCTATTGGAATTACATAAGACTTTTACATGGAGACCATGAAAGCTATAAGAACCTGGAGAGATGTCATT
This sequence comes from Micromys minutus, assembly GCF_963924665.1. Taxonomy (NCBI): domain Eukaryota; kingdom Metazoa; phylum Chordata; class Mammalia; order Rodentia; family Muridae; genus Micromys; species Micromys minutus. The sequence continues at coordinate 817,859 of NC_137960.1, read as the reverse complement.
TATACCATAAGAAAACACAGTGCCAGCCCAGGCTACTATACCCAGCAAACCTCTCAATTACCATAGATGGAGAAGCCAAGATATTCAAGGGCAAAGCCAAATTTAAAAATATCAGTCTAAAAATCCAGCCCTACAAAGGATTATAGATGGAAATCTCTAAATGCAAGAAAATAATCTTCTTGCAACAAGCCCAAAGGAAGTTATTCACACAACCCTAATTCTACCTCTAACAACAAAAATAACAGGAAACAACAATCACTACTATTTAATATCTCTTAACATCAATGGACTCAATTCCCAATCACATGACAGCCTGGGTACGTAAACAGGGCCCAGGATTTTGCTGCATACAGGAAATGCACCCGAGTGACAAAGACAGACACTCAGAGTAAGAGGCTAGACAACAATTTTCCAAACAAATGGTCCCAAATAACAAACTGGAGTAGTCATTCTAATATTGAATAAAATTTGACTTTCAACTAAAAGTTACCACAAAAAATAAGGAAGGACACTTCATACTCATCAAAGGAAAAATCTACCAAGATAAACTCTCAGTCCTGAAGATCTATACTTCAAATGAAAGGGCACCCACATTCATAAAAGAAATTTTATTAAAGCTCATAGCATACATTGCACCACACGCAATAGTAGTGGGAGACTTCAACACCCCACTCTCTTCAATGGACAGATCATGGAAACAGAACCTGAACAAAGACACAGTGAAACTAAAAATAGTTATGAACCAAATGGATTTAGCAGACATCTATAGATCATTTCATCCAAAAACAAAAGAATATACCTTCTCAGCACCCCACGTTACCTTCTCTAAAATTGACCATATAATTGGTCACAAAATAGGTCTCAACAGAGACAAGAAGTTTGAAATAATACCATGCATCCTATCAGATCACCATGGACTAAGGCTGGTCTACAATAATAACAAAAACAACAAAAGCCCACATACACATGGAAGCTGAACAATGCTTTACTCAATGATAACTTAGTCAAGGACCAAGTAAAGAAAGAAATTAAAGATGTTTTAGAATTTAATGAAAATGAAGGCACAATATACCCAAACATATGGGACATAAGCAAGCAAGGCTGAGAGAAAAACTCATAGCTCTGAGTGCTTCCAAGAAGAAACTGGGGAGAGCATACACTAGCAGCTTGAGAAGAGGGCACAGGGTCAGTATCCAAATTAACAAAATCAGAAATGAAAAGGGAGACATAACAATAGAAACTGAGTAAATTAAAAAAAAAACATCAGATCCTATTACAGAAGCCTATACTCAACAAAACTGGAAAATCTGGATGAAATGGACAATTTTCTAGACAGATACCCAGGCACCAAAGTTAAATCGGGATCAGATAAAACATCTAAACTGTCTCATAACACCTAAAGAAATAGAAGCAGTCATCAAGAGTCTCCCAACCAAAAAAAAAAAAAAAAAAAAAAAAAAAAAAAGTACAAGACCAGAGGGATTTAGTGTAGAATTCTATCAGACCTAATACTAATACTCTTCAAACTATTTCAGAAACTAGAAACAGAAGGCACACTACCAAATTTCTTTCATGAAGCCACAATTATGCTTATACCCAAGCGACACAAAGATCCAACAAAAAAAGGGAACTTCAGACCAATTTCCCTTATGAACATCGTGGCAAATATACTCAATAAAATTCTTGTAAACTGAATTTAAGAACACATCAAAATGATCATCCATCACAATCAAGTAGGCTTTATCCCAGGGATGCAGGGATGGTTCAATATATGGAAATCCATCAATGTAATCCACTATATAAACAAACCCAGAGGAAAGAAAACACATGGTCATTTCATTAGATGCTGAGAAAGTATCTGACAAAATTTAACACCTTTTCATATTAAAAGTCTTGAAAAGAAAGGAATTCAAGGCTCATACCTAAACATAGTAAAAGCAATATACAGCAAAACAGTAGCCAATTTCAAATCCAATGGAGAGAAATTTGAAACAATCCCACTAAAACTAGGGTCTAGACAAGGATGCCCACTCTCCCCCTATCTATTCAATATAGTAATCAAAGTCTTAGCCAGGGCAATTAGACAAGAAAAAGATTCAAAGGGATACAAATTGAAAAGGATGAAGAAGTCAAAATATCACTATTTGCAGATATGATAGTATACTTAAGTGACTCCAAAATTTCCACCAGAGAACTCCTATAGCTGATAAACAACTTCAGCAAAATTGAATTAAACAAATCAGAAGCTTTACTTTAAAGATAAACATGCTGAGAAAGAAATTAGGGAGATGACACCCTTCACAATAGTTACAAACAATATAAAAATCCTTGGTGTGACTGTAACCAAGCAAAGAAGAGATGTGTATGACAAGAACTTTATATCTCTGAAGAAAGAAATTGAAGAAAATCTCAGAAGATGGAAAGATCTCCCATGCAAATGGACTGGCAGGATTAAAATAGTAAAACTGGCCATCTTGTCAAAAGCAATCTACAGATTCAATGCAATCCTAATTAAAATTCCAACTCAATTCTTCATAGAGTTGGAAAGAGCAATTTATATATTCATTTGGAGTATCAAAAAACCCAGGATAGCAAAAACTATTCACAACAATAAAAGAACTGCTGGGAGAATCACGGTTCATAACTTCAAGCTGCATTACAGAAAAATCGCTACTAAAACTGTATGGTATTAGTACACAGACAGGCAGTTAGATCAATGGGATAGAATTGAAGATCCAGAAATGAACCCACACACTTATGGTCACTTGATCTTTGACTAAGGAGCTAAAACCATCCCTTTGAAAAAAGACAGCATTTTAAATAAATGGTGCTGGTTCAACTGGAGGTCTGCACATAGAAAAATACAAATTGATCCATTCTTTTCACCTTGTATAGAGCTCAAGTCCAAATGGATCAAGGACCTCCACATAAAACCAGATTCACTAAAACTAATAGAGAAAGAGGGGAAGAACCTTGAATGCATAGGCACAGGGAAAATTTTCCTGAAAAGAACACCAATGACTTATGCTCTAAAATCAAGAATCGACAAATAGGACCTCATAAAACTGCAAAGCTTCTGCAAAGAAAAGGACCTTCTCAATGGGACAAAACAGTAGTGTAAGGAAAAGATGAAGATCCGAGTCACAGCACCAATGTTAGGGGAAGGATGAAGAGAGTGGGGGGCATATGGCCCATGGAGGTGCGGCGAGGCCTCAGGGCAAGGGAGATGCCTTTGGGGGGTCCATGTTGGAAATCCCTTCCCTGAGGGACCAATCACACAACAGTATAGTACGGAATAGAGTTTATTCAGGTCATGGGAGAGTTAAGAGGGTGGTAGAGGCAGAGAGAGAGAGAGAGAGAGAGAGAGAGAGAGAGAGAGAGAGAGAGAGAGAGAGAGAGAGAGAGAGAGAGAGAAGTAGAGGAGTAGAGGCCGGCCATGAGCTCATGGGAGAGAGGGGGAAGGGAAAGGGAAGTGGAGGGGTAGGAGTGGGAGAGCAAGGCTGCAAGAGCAAGAGAGGCCAAGAGAGAGAGGAGGGGGCAAGCAGCCCCTTTTATAGTGTCAGGTCACTGGGGCGGAGCATACCTGGCTACTGCCAGGTAATTGAGGGGTGGGGTATACCTGGCTGTTACTAGGTAACTGAGAGGTGGGGTTTACAGAATCCCAACAAGTAGCCAACAGATTGGGAAAAGATCTTTGCAAATCCTTCATGTGATAGAGGGCTAATATCCAGTATATACAAAGAACTCAAGAAATTAGACCCAAGAGAATCATATAACCCTATATAAACATGGGGGACAGAGCTAGACAAAGAATTCTCAACTGAAGAATTTTGAATGGCTGAGAAGCACTTAAAAAATGTACAACATTTTTAGTCATCAGGGAAATATAAATTGAAACAACCCTGAGATTTCACCTCACACCTGTCAGAATGGCTAAGGTAAAAATCTCAGGTGATAGCAGATCCTGGCAAGGATATGGAGAAAGTGGAACACTTCTCCATTGTTGGTGGGATTGTAAACTGGTACAAATATTCTGGAAATCAGTCTGGCAGTTACTCAGAAAATTTGACATAGTACTACCTGAGGACCCAGCTAGTTCACTCCTGGACAAATACCCAAAAGATGCTCCAACAGATAACAGAGAAACACACTCTTCTATGTTCATAGCAGCCTTGTTTATAATAGCCAGAAGCTGGAAAGAACCCTGATATTCTTCAATAGAGTAATGGATACAGAAAATGAGGTATATTTACACAATGGAGCATTACTCAGCTGACTTTATGAAAATCTTAGGAAAATGTATGTAATTAGAAAATAACATCCTGAATAAGGTAACCCCATCACAAAAGAAGACATGGTATGCACTCACTGATAAGTGGATAATAGTCCCAAAGCTTGCATTACCCAAGATAAAATACCCAGACTACATGAAGCTTAAGAAGGAAGTCCAAAGAGGGAATACTTTAGTCCTCTTTAAAAAGGGGAACAAAATACTCACTGGAGTAAATACAGAGACAAAGTTTGAAGCAGAGACTGAAGAAAAGACCACCCAGAGACTGCAGGTATCCATCTCATATAGTGCCACCAAACCCAGACAATATTGTGGATGCCAAGAAGTACATGCTAACAGGTGCCTGACATAGCTATTTTCTGAGAGGCTCTGCTAGAGCCTGAGAAACACAGAGTTGGGTGGTCTCAGCCAATCATTGGACTGAAAATGGGGTCCCTAATGGAGGGGTTAGAAAAAGGACTGAGGAGCTGAAGGGGTTTGCAACCCCACAGGAAGAACAACATTATCAACTAGCCAGACTTCCCAGAGTTCCCACAGTCTAAACCACCAACAAAAGAGTACACATAGGGAGACCGATGGTTTCAGCAACATATGTAGCAGAAGATGGCTTTATTAGGCATCAATGAACAAAGAGGTTCCTGGCCTTGTGAAGAAGACTCAATACCCCAGTGTAGGGGAATGCCAGGGCAGGGAAATGGGAGGAAGTTGGTGGGTGGGGGAACACCCTCATAGAGGCTGGGGGAGGGGGAATGGAATAGGGAGATTCCAGAGGGGAAAATGGGAAAGGGGATAACATTTGAAATGTAAGTCAAGTAAATATCCAATAAAAAATTTAAAAACCTAAAAGTAAGATTAGAAGAATACAAAGTGCAATAACTTAGAAACTCTAGGTAACATAAAAAAAAACTAAGAGAACAATGTGTATAATGCAGAGAGAAAGAAGAAAAAATGAAGCTGCAGAGAGCAGAAGGAGCAGGCAGGTTTCTTTTTACCATGGCACAGAACAGGTCATTTCTTAATAAAGGCCAGGCTTAGTTTTATTAAAAGGATTAAATCTTTCTTCTTACAAACTTGGGTTTAATTCATTCAGCATTAAGGCCAAGGCCTTTTCTTTATCTATGCAATAAAATTGAAGGCCATTTTTTATTCAGAATTAGTGTGTTCTTTCTACATCAGTACTTGGCCTTTTGTTCTAAATTCATGTGTGTGTGTGTGTGTGTGTGTGTGTGCAAGGATGTAAGTATGAAAATGCATGTAAATTGTGCCCTATTGTTTTGAGTGGAAATGTATAAATGTCCATACGTAAACGTGTGTATGAATTTATGTGAGTTCATGCATATTTGCTCATGTGAACGTTTTTCCTTCTGTGAGCGTTATTCCCTTGTCCAGATTCAATAGAAATTTATTGCTTCAAATTTTCCTGTAGCCCAACAAACCAGAGGCATATAGACAAAACATAAAGGGCTCTGGCAATTAAACTTTTACCTTGGGTGTTAGTTGCCTAAATCAGGCAATTTTTAACCCTTAGAAAGAACAAATACAATTTTAGGACATTTTAGAAGTTATCAGCAATTTAAGTATAGTTAAGTATAGTCTGGAGACAAGCAATCTTTAAAGCCACACCAGAGTCTTACTTAGTGTCTCCTCTTAACCCACACCAGGCCTGGAGGGTACAGGCAGGTGTGGTGGATACATACCTATAATCCTAGCAATTAAGAGTTGGAAGCAACTCATGAGGAATTCAAGGCCAATCTGAGCTACAGGAGACCTAGTCTCAAAAATAACAATCAGTAATAAAATTGAAAAAAATAAAAGTGAGGCCTGGTGAGATTGTGCTGCAAGTAGCTGGGGTGCAGAAAGGTCTGGACCGAGTGCCCGGATAGCACCCCCAATTGGTTCAGGGGAGCAGGAAGTCTGCAGTAGAAACCCGGTTTCCACCTGGAGGACTCATGCATGCAGAAAAGCAGCTCAGGTCATCTGCCACCAGGAACAGCGGAGATCGAGGGACACAGACCAGGTACACGGGAGAGATGGGAACCAATCAGTGACAACAAGACCACGTATAATAACAGACAACAAGATGGCAAGAGGAAAGTGAGAGAGCATATCCCAAGGAAACCAAGACAACCTGGCAACACCAGTACCCAGCTCTCCCATCACAACAAACAGCCGAATGCCAAACACTCCAGAAAAAGAAGACGCAGACATAAAATCATACCTCAAGACGATGATAGAGATCCTTAAACAAGAACGGGAGGAAAAGCAAAAAGAATCAGAAGCTTTTAAAGAAGAAACAAGAAAAACACTCAAAGAACTCAAAGAACTAGAGGAAAACAGAACCGAAGGGACGAAGGAATGGAAGAATTGAAAATGGAAATGGAAACAATAAAGAAAACACTAAAAGAGACAACCCTGGAGGTAGAAAACCTAAAAGAGAAATTAATAGTCACAGATGCAAGCATCTCCAACAGACTACAAGAGATAGAACAGAGAATCTCAGGGGCTGAAGACAACATGGAAAACATAGACAAAACAGTCAGAGAAGATGCAAAAGCCAAAAAGCTCCTAATCCAAAATATCCAGGAGATCCAGGACACAATGAGAAGACCAAACCTAAGGATAATAGGATTTAGAAGAGGGCAAAGATTATCTACTAAGAGGCACAGTAAATATCTTCAACAAAATCATAGAAGAAAACTTCCCTACCCTTAAGAATGAGATGAGCATGAGCATAAAAGGAGCCTACCGAACTCCAAATAGATTGGACCAGAAAAAAAATTCTTCCCAACACATAATTGTCAAAATGCCAAGTGCCCAAAGCAAAGAAAAAATGTTAAAAGCAGTAAGGGAAAAAGGTCATGTAATATATAAAGGCAGACCAATCAGAATCACACCCGAATTCTCAACAGAGACTATGAAAGCTAGAAGAGCCTGGACAGACATCATGCAGACCCTAAGAGAACACATGTGTCAGCCCAAGCTGCTATACCCAGCCAAACTGTCAATCACCATAGATGGAAAGACCAAGATATTCCCGGACAAAACTAAATTTACACAATATCTGACCACAAACCCAGCACTACAACGAATTATAGGTGGAAAACCCAAGACAATGAGGGAAACTACATCCTAGTAAAAACAAGAAAATACCTAAGCAAGAAAACCAAAAGAAGAAAGACACACAGGCACAATTCTACCTCTAAAAGCAAAAATAGCAGCAAACAACAGCCACTATATTTTAATATCTGTTAACATAAATGGACTCAATTCCCCAATAAAAATATAGGCTATCAGACTGGATACATAAAACAGAATCCAGCATTTTGCTACATACAGGAAACTCATCTCAGAGACAAAGACAGACAGTATCTCAGAATAAAAGGTTGGGAAAAAAACCTTTCAAGCAAACAGCCCCAAGAAGCAACCTGGGGTGGCCATTCTAATATCGAATAAAGTAGATTTTCAACCAAAAGTTATCAAAAAAGATAAGGAAGGACACTTTTTACTCATTACAGGGAAAATTTGTCAGGAGGAACTCTTAATCCTTAGCGTATATGGTCCAAATACAAGAGCACCCATATTCATAAAAGAAACCCTACTAACGCTGAAAAAATATGTTGCACCCTGAACAATTATAGTGGGAGACCTCAACACCCCACTCTCATCAAAGGACAGATCATGGAAACAGAAACTGAACAAGGACACAGTGAAACTAGCAGAAGTTATGAACCAGTAGGTATTAATAGACATCTACAGAACATATCATCCTCAAACAAAAGAATGCACCTTCTTCTCAGCACCTTATGGCACCTTCTCCAAAACTGACCATATAATCAGTCACAAAACAAGCCTCAATATATATATGAAGATTGAAGTACTCCCATGCATTCTAACAGCTCACCATGGTCTAAGGTTGGTCTTTAATAACAACAAAGACAACGAAAAGCCCATATACACACGGAAACTAAACAATGCTCTATTAAATGATAGCATGGTCAAAGAAGAAATAAAGAAAAAATTAAGGATTTTCCAGAATTCAATGAAAACAAAAACACAACATACCCAAACCTATGGTATGCAATAAAAGCAGTACTGAGAGGAAAACTCATAGCTCTGAGTGCTTCCAAAAAGAAACTGGAGAGAGCATACATCAGCAACTTAAAAGCACAGTTGAAAGCTCTAGAACAAAAGGAAGCAGATAAACACAAGAGGAGTAGATGGCAAGAAATAATCAATCTTAGGGCAAAAATAGACCAAATAGAAACAAAAGGAACCACTGAAAGAATCAACAAAACCAAGTACTGGTTCTTTGAGAAAATTAACAAGATTGATAAACCCTTAACTAGACTAATTAGAGGGCATAGAGAGACTATCCAAATTAACAAAATCAGAAAGCAAAGTGGAAAAATAACAACTAAAACTAAGGAGATTCAAGAAATTATCAGATCTTACTAGAAAAGACTATACTCAAAAAATCTGGAAAATATGGAGGAAATGGATGTTTTCCTAGACATATACAAGATACTAAAGTTAAATCAGGACCAGGTAAACCATCAAAAGAATCCCATAACACCTAAAGAAATAGAGGCAGTCATCAAAAGACTCCCAACCAAAAAAAGCTCAGGTCCAGATGGGTTCTGTGCAGAATTCTATCAGACATTTATTGACAACATAATACCAATACTCTCCAAAATAGAATCTGATGGAACACAACCTAACTCATTTTTAGAGGCTTCAATAACCCTTGTTCCTAAACAACACAGAGACCCTACAAGAAAAGAGAACCTCAGACCAATCTCACTTATGAACACTGATGCAAAAATATTCAACAAAATCCTTGCAAACCGAATCCAAGAACACATCAAAACGATTATTGACCATGATCAAGTAGGCTTCATCCCTGGGATGCAGGGATGGTTTAATATATGGAAATCCATCAATGTAATCCACCATTTAAATAAACTCAAAGAAAAATACCACATGGTCATCTCACTAGATGCTGACAAAGCATTTGACTAAATTCAACACCCCTTAATGTTAAAAGTCTTGGAAAGAACAGGAATCCAAGGCTCATATCTAAACATAATAAAAGCAATATACAGCAATATATAAAACAATAGCCAACATCAATCTTAATGATAAGAAAGTTGAAGCAATCCCACTAAAATCAGGTTCTAGAAAAGGATGCCCACTCCCCCCACCTACCTATTCAAAATAGTACTGGAAGTCCTGGCCAGAGCAATTAGACAGTAAAAAGAAATCAAAGGGATACAAATTGGAAAGGAAGAAGTAAAAATATCACTATTTGAAGATTACATGATATAAGTGACCCCAAAAAATTAACCAGAGAACTTCTCAAGCTGTTAAAGAAGTTCAGCAAAGTGGTTGCATATAAAATTAACTCAAAGAAACAAGTAGCCATTCTCAACTCAAATGACAAACATGTGGAGAAAGAAATTAGGGAAAAGGTACCCTAGTGACAATAGTCACAAACAATATGTAATACCTTGGTGTGACTCTAACTAAGCAAGAGAAGGACCTGTATGAAAAGAACTTCAAATCTCTAAAGAACGTTATCGAGGAAGATCTCAGAAAATGGAGAGATCTCCCATACTCATCGACTGGAAGGATCAACATTGTAAAAATGGCCATCTTACCAAAATCAATCTACAGATTCAATGCAATCCCCATCAAAATTCCAACCCAATTCTTCATAGAGTTTGAAAGAGCATTGTGCAATTTCATCTGGAATAACAAAAGACCTAAAATAATGAAATTCATTCTCAACAACAAGAAAACATCTGCAGGAAACACTATCCCTGACCTCAAGCTATATTACAAGGCAATTGTGCTAAAAATTGCATGGTACTGGTACAGAGATAGGCATGTGGATCAATGGAATAGAATAGAAGATCCAGAAGTGAGCTCTCACATATATGGTCACTTATTTTTCACAAAGGAGCTGTAAACATTCAATGGAAAAAAGAAAGCCTATTCAACAAATGGTGTTGGTCCAACTGGCACTTAGCCTCCAGAAGAATGAAAATAGACCCTTTCTTATCTTCTTGTACAAAGCTTAAGTGCAAGTGGATCAAAGATCTCCTTATTAAACCAGGTACACTGAAATTATTAGAAGAGAAAATAGGGAAAACCTTAGAACACATAGGTACAGGAGAAAATTTCCTGAACAGAACACCAATGGCTTGTGCTCTAAGGTCAAATATCGAGAAATGGGACTTAATGAGATTGCAAAGTTTCTGTAAGGCTAAAGACACTGTCAAGAAAACAAATCGGCAGCCAACAGATTGGGAAAAGATCTTTATCAACCCCACATCAGATAGAGGCCTAATATCCAAGGTATATGAAGCACTCAAGAAGCTAGACACCAGAGAATTAAACAACCCTATTAAAAAATGGGGTACAGAGCTAAACCAAAAGTTCTCAATTGAGGAATATCAAATGGCTCAGAAGCATTTAAAGAAGTGCTCAACATCATTAGCCATCAGGGAAATACAAATCAAAACAACCCTGAGATTTCCCCTCAGACCAAACAGAATGGATAAGATCAAAAATTCAGATGACAGCAGTGCTGGCGAGAATGTGGAGAATGAGGAACACTTCTCCACTGTTGGTGGGGTTTTAAACTGGTACAACTACTGTGGAAATCAGTCTGGCAATTCCTCATAAAATTGGACATATTAGTACCTGAAGACCTAGTTATTCTACTTTGGGCATATACCCCAAAGAAGTTCCAACATACAACAAAGATACATGCACTGCAATGTTCATAGTAACCCTATTTATAGTAGTCAGAAGCTGGAAAGAACCCAGATGTTTTTCAGTAGATGAATGGATACAAAAATTGTGGTATATTTATACAATGGGGTACTACTCATTTATCAGAAACAATGACTTTATAATTTTTAAGAAAATGGATGCATCTAGAGAATATCATCCTGTGAGGTAACCCACTCACAAAAGAAGAGATATAATATGCAGTCCCTAGTAATTGGATACTAACATCAGAAACCTCTGAACACCCCAGAAAAAAATCACAGACTCAAGAAGTTAGAATAAAATAAAGGCCAGAAAAAAAAAAAAAAAAGAAAAAAAAAAAAAAAAAAAAAGAAAAGAAAATCACAAATCATTCTGCTTAATTTTTACACACCAAGGAAACTTTGACTATTTCCAGGTTACATCCAGTTTTACATGTACTTCATGCTCATTGTAACTAGTAAGATTTTAGTGCATAGTATCAAACCTTTAAAAAAATCAGGTACTGATAAAAATGTAGTCATATACTTTTATGCAAAAATTCTGAAAATCTGTATTTTTATCTTAGTTTTTTAAAAGAAAGCTGTTCAATTTATTTAAAAAAAAATAAAAGCATATCCACTCACTACCTACAGCCCAATATTAAAAGAAACAGAATCAGGTTTAAAAGAAATGTTTTCTTTCTGAAACTTTTTGTAGCTCATTCATGATTTACAGCTAACTTTTCAAATTGATAAACCATAGTTTTACTAGTTCCTCAAAATAAGCAAACATAAAGATATTCATCCAAGTAATATGTGTAGAAAGTGAAACAAATGTAAGTACTAAATATCCTAGATATGGGTAGTATACACAAATTTCTATACCATGTTACATACAAGACAATTTACATGAAGCTACAAGTCAATGGTATCAACTGATATGCCAAAATAAAATTTAAAAAGCAAACCCTATGATTAGAGGCTCACAAATGCTGTTTCCCCATTCTTTAAAAGATCAGTACTATCAGATATATTTTACACCATCCAAATTCTTCAGTAATATGTGTACATCTATTATACATAAGATCACATCTTAATTTCAGAAATATATCTTATTTTTACATTGCAGTTTTTTATGTCATTAGAGTTTTTAAAAAATTCTTCAAGTCAGAGCAATCTTCCCATCTTTCTGTTCAGTGCACTCCTCACTTCCTTGTTTCTCAAGGTGTAGATGAGTGGATTGAGAGCAGGAGTGACCACACTGTACATGATGGCAATGGTTCTGTCCTGATCCAGAGAGTTGCCTGAGGTGGGACGAATGTAGGTGAAGAGGACAGGAACATAAAGCAGAATAACAACCATGAAGTGAGAGGCACAAGTAGACAGTGCTTTGTGCAGCATGCTGCAAGAACGGGTCTTGATGAAAAGGTAGGTGATGATATAGAAGTAGGAGAGACATGTGAGAAAAAAGGGAGTGAGTGCAATGGTGCCTGTGACTGTATTGAGCAGCCAAAGGTTGAGCTCAGTGTTTCCACAGGCCAGATCCAGCAAAGGCTTAATATCACAGAAGAAATGATGGACATGATTGGGACCACAGAAGCTCAAACGAGATGTCATTACAGAGTGAAGCAAGGCATGTAAGAAGCCCAATATCCAGATAGTAACAGTCATGTGAATACAGAGCTGGTGATTCATGATGACAGAATAGTGGAGAGGTTTGCAGATAGCCACAAAGCGGTCAAATGCCATCACCGGCAGCAGCATGGCCTCAGTGCTACCCAGGAAGTGGAAGAAATGAAGCTGAGTTATGCATCCCAAGAAGGAGATTGCTTTACTTGTGGAGAGGAGGTTCTCCAACATTTTTGGCAGTGTCACAGTGGAGAAGCAGATATCTAGACATGCCAGGTTTCCCAGGAAGAAGTACATAGGTGAGTGGAGTCTTGGATCCAAGATGATGATCATCAGGATGGCTCCATTCCCAGTTATATTGACAAAATAGATGGTGAAGAAAATTGCAAAGAGAATAGGGTTTAATTCTTGTATGTCTGTCACTCCCAGGAGGAGAAATTCAGTGATGGAGGTTTGATTGGACATCACCTGTAACAAAGAACAATTATTATACAATGCTACCCTGCATGTTGACAAGTCTTTTGGCCATAGATTTTCCTTTCATAATCCAAATATTTTGTGAGTGAGTTATTGTTCTCCATGATGTCTTTGAAATTTTTTTCTAGTATTTACCCATTATTATGTTAAATAACAGTTGTTAAATAAATGTCTGTTGTGGGTTGTGATAAAAAAAATCTTCTAATTTACTACATTATCCCTAATCATTTCCTCTTTAGTTAGTGACTTTGAGTGGAACACAAGCTCACCACAGTTTTTTTAAGTGAACATTTCCATTTTGACCCTATGTTCTTGTCTCCTAAGTTGTCTCCAAGGAGTAGCTTTTAAATAGTTCACCCAGTAGACATCTTGGAGGTAAATACACTTGAAAGATTCCAACCAGAGGAGAATATGAGTAGATGGACTCATCTCAACCACTGAGTCATTAAAGGCAAGAATCATAGCACCAGAGCAATTGGCCAATGTGATTACATGAAATGAAAATATTCTGCACAGCAATGATGGTATCCAGAGAGCCTATAGAATGGACAAAAATATTCTCTAGATATACTTTAAGCAAAAGATTCATATCTAAAGTATGTAATGGACTACAAAAGAAAACTCTACCAATCAATAAATGGACCAAATACCTAAATAAACATTTGTCAAAAAAGATATGAATGGTAATAAATAGTTTTAAAGTGTTCAGCTTCCTTAACTATCATTGAAATGCAAGTTAACCTACTTTGAGATTTCTCTCACTCTGGACACAATGGCCTTCATTAAGAAAGCAGAAAACAATAAATGTTGGTGTGGAATGTAAAGGGGTGTAGCCATTATGGACATCAGGCTGGTTGTTTCTCTAAAAATTAAAATTAGAACCACCATGTGACCCAGATTTACTGAATCTGGGATGAACCCACAGGACTCTATGTCCTACGACATAGATAAACATCCATGTTTATTCCAGATGCATACAGTGTAGTCAAGAAAATGAATCAGCTTAGATGTTCAAGTAACAATGAATAATAAAAATTTGGTACATGTACATGATGAAATTTTATCTGTCTGTAAGTTAAAATGGATTTGCAGGCACTGTAATGTTGAGCAGGAACCAATCAAGGCACAGAAAGACAAATGTTGCATGTTCCCTCTTACATTCAATCTTAGTTAAATATGTAGATCCAAGTTGGTGTAAACATGGGTAAAAACAAGAAAACTAGAAAGGTGACCATGTGACTAGAAAAAGAAGAACTTTAAGAAAGGAATACGGAAGAGAGAAGAACAATGTGGAAGAAAATACAGAGACCAACATAGGAAGAGACAGGGAGAACACAGGAGTGGGGAGCAAAATCAACCAAAATGAAATATGTTTTTAAACCCCATGTGGAAATCCATTCTTTCAAGCTAAACAAAATTCATATATGTTAATGTATAAAATAAAAAGGAAAGCTATGTTTTAAATTTAGAATTAACTATATTTGTCTATGTAAAATGTAGAAAAAATAGGAATGTTCTTATATAGTCTTTTTTCTTACTTACAATGTAGCAAACACTATGGAAGCAGATGATCACAGCAGCCAAAGATTCTGACAGTATTTGTGTATATTCTTCCCACTATATTTGATGTTTGGCTTCAAGCTGCCTAAAATGTAAGCCATTAAATATTTCCAAGTTAAATTTCTAGTGGTATGTGAGCACATGTAGAGGCACAGGGTTCATTCAGATGTTTCATAAATCTTACCTATCTATCTATCTATCTATTATCTATCTATCTATCTATCTATCTATCTATCTATCTATCTATCTATCTATCTATCTATCTATCTCTCTATCTCTCTATCTATCCATCTATCATCTATCTATCTATCTATCTATCTATCTATCTATCTATCTATTATCTATCTATCTATTCAACTATCTATCTATCTATCTATCTATCTATCTATCTATCTATCTATCTATTGAGTCAGAGTAACATACAGAATCTGTAGGTCACTAATTTTCTTAGGATGACTTGACAGGGAGCTTCAGAACTTCCTCTGTCTCTACTTCCCCAGGTTCCTGTTCTCAAACACAGATTACCACACCCATTGTTTATGGCTGAGTGTTAAGGGTCTCAACCTGTTTCTTTCCACTTGTTAAGCAATTAACAGGTGGTGCCATTTCCCCAGAGATCTTTGTCTGTTGTTTGCTTGTTTGTTTGTTTACTTGGACAAGGTCTCCATATAAGCATAATTCTCCTGCCTCAGCCTTCCAAGTGCTGGGCTTTATTGTCCTGTGTTTCTCTGATTGGCCCAAGTTACTTCTTTCATTATACACTGTGCTATTTTGTGCTTCTGTTTTCCCAGATGCCCTGAGGTTTGTTTTTTGTTTTTTAATCCCAGAGATGCTATATCAGAAAAGCTCTCCTTTTGTGGACTCAGCAGTCTCTCCATTTTACCAGCAGCAAGTAACAAATACTCATTTCAGTATACTTGAATATCTGTCTTGTGGTCTAGCTTCTTGGGTTGTTTTTAAAACTTAAGGTAAAATTTGCTCACTCATATACTAAAAAATCAAAACAACAACTCCCTCTTTCCTTCTCTTATAGCTCCATCAGTGTGACAATGATATCTATGTTTTTTTCTTTGACCCCAGAGACTTGTCTGCCTCATCAGTTTCCACCTCAGATTCTGGAAGTATCCAGCTCTTCTCTATCCAAAAACATGTTTTTTTTGCATTAGTCTACCTTTTTTTCCCCAAATACACTCCCTCCATTCCTTTCTTTCAAAGCTCATTTTCTATAAAAATGTATCTTAAGTAAACTCTTAAGTAAATGTATCTTAAAAAATTCTTAAGTAAATATGAATAAATTAATTGTACATTTAATATTTGGTTACACATTCAAAGTTTCTTAAAAATAATTTTGGGTTGCTGTCCTTTATCCTCAATATTAGGAAAGAACCTGAATTACCTCGCTAAGAAACAGTGATCAGAGCAGACATCATTATGAGAAGTATCTTCCTCTGCTTCCATTTTTAAAAAGATGCCCTGGATTCTCTCTGTACATGAATAAAGAATCAGAATCAGTGTGTGGAAAGCCAGTGTTTCTGTGATTCACCAAGAGAACTTCTTAGCTGCAGTGGAGTTGAACAGAGGCTGACACTGGTGTGAATCTTACAAAAGGGAATCACCCAAGCTTTAGAAATAACTAGATGAAGAAAGTAATTAATAAACCTGGGAAAACTTATAAGGATCCTGAAGTATTTTAAGCCTTTTAGCTCAAAGACATCCTGAGAAATGAGGTTATCAATTGTGTAATTCTTTCAAGGGTTTCTTTTAAACAATTCAGGATGACTTCCTTGATAGTGACACATATTCTACGTGTCTATGAACACAACAGACATTCCTGTTTAAATTCTAGCCTCATGGGAAAAGACATCTGCCATTTTCTGAGCTAGAAATCAAACTAATAGTACCAAAACACATGGGGGAAAATACCTGTTAAGGAAAATTATCAATCAGACTGCTCTGTACAATCAGAACTCTTTTTTGTTAACCACACTTCTAATATTTAGAGCTTTGGGGAACCAATTACAATGCAATTTGGTTAGACATAGCAATGAAATATGGAATCCAAAGAGCCTTCATAAGAGTCATACACAGCGAGGAGCCCATCACTAGAAAGGAAACCAGCCTGAATCTTGCCTATTCAATTTTAATGTTGCAAACTGACAAAAGAATGAGACATTTTCATCCTAATTCACTTTCTTACCTGACTGAATGTTAAAATATGTTTCTTCAGGTACATGTCCATAGATTGTACAAATTGGGAAACATTTGAAGTGACAGCTCATGATGTACATCTGGCTTACAGTCTTCACCTATAGACACCTCTCTAATATCCTGAAATTCTCTGAGCACTTTAACAAGACTAGACATAAAAGTCCCAAGGGAGTTTGTCCCTTAGGCTGAGCAGGATAGATGTGAAAATTAAAAGGGTAATTTTCCCTACCTGCCATAGGGGAAATGTGCTTGCAAAATTCCTCTGTGCTCCCTCTGTTTTTTCCCTTTGTTTGTTCTTTAGTTTCAGGACATGAACAACAGAGGTCTAGGTGGCCATGTACATCAACATAGCCATTTTCTTTTCTCTCTTTAGAGTTTTGAGTTCACTTCTTCACCTATAAAAGTTCCCCAGAAATGCACTATACATTTAATGGAAAATGATTATAAAAGTTTTTTTTTAATTGATGGCAGACACATTGTTTTGATTTGTGCTGTTGAATAGTCTTCCCATTTATGATGTTGTGTTGTAGATGCTTGGCTTAGGGAGTGGTGCTATTAGAAGGTGTGGCCCTGTTTGAGTAGGTCCTTTATAGAGTAGGCATGGCACTGTGGGTATGGGCTTTAAGACCCCCATTCTAGCTGCCTGAAAGTCAGTATTCTGCCAGAAGCCTTCAGATGAAGATGTAAAACTCTCAGCTCTAAATGCACCATGCCTGTCTAGATGCTGCTACACTCCCACCTTGATGATAATGCACTGAACCTCTGTACCTGTAAGCTAGCCCAAATTTAATGTTGTCCTATATAAGACTTGCCTTGCTCATGGTGTCTGGTCACAGAAATAAAACTCTAACTAAGACACCATTTTTATTTTCCTATCCTCATTTCTCAAGTACTGTACTTACAGAGATGTACCACTATCACTGACTGGAGATCTGTCCAATTTTTTTTAAATTTATTTTTTTTATTGAAAAACTTTATTGTAAAAAACAAATATAAATGTACAAATTTTAAGCATTTTTGCATAAAAGTATACGAATACATTTTTTAAGGTTGTAATTAAGCATTTGTGGGTATATATACATACACATATGTATATATGTAACAATAATATAGGAAAAGAGGTTATTAATTTAAGGGGATAGGAGAGAAACTGGAAGGGGCTGTAGGAAGGAAAGTGGGATGTGATACAGTTCTATTTTAATTAAAATATATTCTTTTTTTTCCCCCTTGAACTTCAAACAGACTGTGAGTTGTTTCTGGGGTGTTCAGAGCTTTCTGGGGTTAGTATACCACTATCAGTGACTGCATATTATGTCTGTCCTTTTGTGACTGGGTTATCTCACTCAGGATGATATTCTCTAGATGCATCCATTTTCTTAAGAATTTAATAAAGTCATTGTTTCTGATAGCTGAGTAGTACTCCATTGTGTAAATGTACCACAAATTTTGTATCCATTCATCTACTGAAGGACATCTGGGTTCTTTCCAACTTCTGGCTATTATAAATAGAGCTGCTATGAACATTGCAGTGCTTGTGTCTTTGTTGTATATTGGCATGTCTCTGGGGTAAATGCCCAGAAGTGGAATAACTGGGTCTTCAGGTAGTACTATGTCCATTTTTCTGAGGAACCGCCAGCCTGATTTCCAGAGTGGTTGTATCAGTGTACAACCCCACCAGCAGTGGAGAAGTGCTCCTCTTTCTCCACATCTTCGCCAGCATCTGTTGTCATCTGAGTTTTGGATCTTGGCCAGTCTGACTGGTGTGAGGTGGAATCTCAGGGTTGTTTTGATTTGCATTTTTCTGATGGCTGAGGATGTTGGGCACTTCCTTAGATGTTTCTCAGCCATTTGATATTCCTCGATTGAGAACTTTTTGTTTAAGTCTGTACCCCATTTTTGACTAGGGTTGTTTGATTCTCTTGTGTCTAGCTTTTTGAGTTCTTTGTATACCTTGGATATTAGGCCTCTATCTGATGTGGGGTTGGTAAATATCTTTCCCCACTCTGTTGGCTGCCGTTTTGTTTTCTTGACAGTGTCTTTAGCCTTACAGAAACTTTGCAATCTCATTAAGTGCCATTTGTCAATCTTTGACCTTAGAGCTCGAACCATTGGTGTTATGCTCAGGAAATTTTCTCTTGTGCCTATGAGTTCTAAAGTTTTCCCTACTTTCTCATCTAATAGTTTCAGTGTACCTGGTTTAATGTGGAGATCTTTGATCCACTTGCACTTGAGCTTTGTACAAGGAGATAAGAAAGGGTCTATTTTCATTCTTCTGGAGGCTGAGTGCCAGTTGGACCAACACCATTTGTTGAATAGGCTGTCATTTTTCCATTGAATGTTTACAGCTCCTTTGTCAAAAATCAGGTGACCATATACATGAGGGCTCATTTCTGGATATTCTATTCTATTCCATTGATCCACATGCTTATCTCTGTACCAGTACCATGCAGTTTTCAGCACAATTGCCTTGTAATATAGCTTGAGGTCAGGGATAGTGATTCTCGCAGATGTTTTCTTGTTGTTGAGGATGGATTTCCCTATTCTAGGTGTTTTGTTATTCTAGATGAAATTGCACATTGCTCTTTCCAATTCAATGAAGCACTGTGTTGGAATTTTGATGTGGATTGCATTGAATCTGTAGATTGCTTTTGGTAGGATGGCCATTTTTAAAATGTTGATCCTTCCACTCCATGAGCATGGGAGATATTTCCATTTAGTGAGATCTTCCTCGATTTCCTTCTTTAAAGGTTTGAAGTTCTAGTCATACAGGTACTTCACTTGCTTAGTTAGAGTCACACCAAGGTATTTCATATTTTTTGTGACTATTGTGAAGGGTACCTTTTCCCTAATTTCTTTCTCCACGTTTGTCCTTTGAATTTAGGAAGGCTACTGAATTGTTTGAGTTAATTTTATATCTAGCCACTTTGCTGAACTTGTTTATTAGCAGTAGGAGTTCTCTGGTAGAAGTTGTGAGGTTGCTTAATTATACTATATGTCATCTGCAAATAGTGATGTTTTTACTTCTTCTTTTCCAATTTGTATCCCTTTGATTTCCTTTTGCTGTCTAATTGCTCTGGCCAGAAATTCCAGTCCTATGTTGAATAGGTAGGGGGAGAGTGGGCATTATTGTCGAGTTCTTGATTTTAGTGGAATTGCATCAAGTTTCCCAAGGTTAAGTTTGATGTCGGCTGTTGGCTTACTGTATATTGCTTTTATTATGTTTAGGTATAGGCCTTGGATTCCTGTTCTTTCCAAGACTTTTCAGATGAAGGGGTGCTGAATTTTGTCAAATGCTTTCTCAGCATCTAGTGAAATAACCATGTGGTATTTTTCTTTGAGTTTTTTTATATGGTGGATTACATTGATGGATTTTCTTATAGTAAAACATCCCTGCATCCCAGGGATGAAGCCTACTTGATCATGGTCAATAATCATTTTGATGTGTTCTTGGATTCGGTTTGCAAGTATTTTGTTGAGTATTTTTGCATCAGTGTTCATAAGTGAGATTGGTCTGAGGTTCTCTTTCCTTGTAGGGTCTCTGTGTGGTTTAGGAACAAGGGTTATTGAAGCCTCTAAAAATGAGTTAGGTAGTGTTACATCGGATTCTATTTTGGAGAGTATTGGTATTATGTTGTCAATAAATGTCTGATAGAATTCTGCACTGAACCCATCTGGACCTGGGCTTTTTTTGGTTGGGAGTCTTTTGATGACTGCCTCTATTTCTTTAGGTGTTATGGGTTTTGATGGTGTTATTTTTTTGATGGTTTACCTGGTCCTGATTTAACTTTAGTATCTTGTATCTGTCTAGGAATTCATCCATTTCCTCCATATTTTCCAGATATTTTGAGTGTAGTCTTTTCTAGTAGGATCTGATGATTTCTTGAATTTCCTCAGTTTTAGTTGTTATTTTCCACTTTGCTTTCTGATTTTGTTAATTTGGACAGTCTCTCTATGCCCTCTAGTTAGTCTAGTTAAGGGTTTATCAATCTTGTTAATTTTCTCAAAGAACTTGGTTTTGTTGATTCTTTCGGTGGTTCTTTTTGTTTCTATTTGGTCTATTTTTGCTCTAAGATTGATTATTTCTTGCCATCTACTCCTCTTGTGTTTATCTGCTTCCTTTTGTTCTAGAGCTTCCAACTGTGCTTTTAAGTTGCTGATGTATGCTCTCTCCAGTTTCTTTTTGGAAGCACTCAGAGCTATGAGTTTTCCTCTCAGTACTGCTTTCATTGCATACCATAGGTTTAGGTATGTTGTGTTTTTGTTTTCATTGAATTCTGGAAAATCCTTAATTTTTTCTTTATTTCTTCTTTGACCATGCTATCATTTAATAGAGCATTGTTTAGTTTCCGTGTGTATATGGGCTTTTCGTTGTCTTTGTTGTTATTAAAGACCAACCTTAGACCATGGTGATCTGAAAGGATGCATGGGAGTATTTATTTATTTATTTTATTTTTTTATTTTTTTAAACAACTTTATTTTACAAAACAAAGATAAATGTACAGATTTTAAACATTTTTTGCTTAAAATTATACATTTTTTGTCAGTACCTTTTTTAAGATTTTAACATAATTTTTACAAAAAACTATATGAATATATTTTTAGTCAGTACTTGATTTTTTTCAAGGTTTGATTGTATGCCTTGAAAACTTAATAGTTACAATGAGATAAAGTACATGTAAAACAAAATGTAACATGGAAATAGTTAAAGTTTTCTTGTTTTGTAAATTTTTGTTTTGTTTTGTTTTGTTTTCTTTATTTCTTGGACTTCATACAGTCTGTGAGTTTTTTCTGGGGGAGTGCAAGCCTCTGGGGTTAGCATCCCACTATCAGTGACTGCATATTATATCTGTTCTTTTGTGACTGGGTTATCTCACTCAGGATGATATTCTCTAGATGCAGCCATTTTCTTAAGAATTTGGTTAAGTCATTGTTTCTGGTGGCTGAGTAGTATTCCATTGTGTATATGTACCACAATTTTTGTATCCATTCATCTTCTGAAGGACATCTGGGTTAATTCCAGCTTTTGGCTATTATAAATAGAGTCGCTATGAACATTGTGGTGCATATATCTTTGTTGTGTATTAAAGTGTCTCTGGGGTATATGCCCAGAAGTGGAATAGCTGGGTCTTCAGGTAGTACTATATCCAATTTTCTGAGGTATCGCCAGACAGTTTTCCAGAGTGGTTGTATTAGCTTGCAACCCCACCAACAGTGGAGAAGTGTTCCTCTTTCTCCACAGCCTTGCCAGCATCTGCTGTCATCTGAGTTTTGGATCTTGGCCAATCTGACTGGTGTGAGGTGGAATCTCAGACATTTATTGGGGATATAATACCAATACTTGCCAAACTATTCCAAAAGATAGAATCAGATGGAATATTACCCAACTCATTTTTTGAGGCTATAATAACGATCGTACCTAAACCACACAAAGACCCTACAAGGAAAGAGAACTTCAGACCAATGTCACTTATGAACATTAATGCAAAAATACTCAACAAAATCCTTGCAAACCGAATCCAAGAACACATCAAAACGATCATTCATCATGACCAAATAGGCTTCATCCCTGGGATGCAGGGATGGTTTAACATGAGGAAATCCATCAACGCAATCCACCATATAAACAAACTCAAAGACCAAAATCACATGGTCATCTCACTAGACGCTGAGAAAGCATTCGACAAAATCCAACACCCCTTCATGTTAAAAGTCCTGGAAAGAACAGGAATCCAAGGTCCATACTTAAACATAATAAAAGCAATATACAGCAAACCAACAGCCAACATCAAACTTAATGGCGAGAAACTTGAAGCAATCCCACTAAAATCAGGGACTCGACAAGGCTGCCCACTCTCCGCCTACCTATTCAACATAGTACTGGAAGTCCTGGCTGGAGCAATTAGACAGCAAAAGGAGATTAAGGGGATACAAATCGGAAAGGAAGAGATAAAAACATTACTCTTTGCCGATGACATGATAGTGTACTTGAGTGACCCCAAAAATTCCACCAGAGAACTCCTACAGCTGATAAACAAGTTCAGCAAAGTGGCTGGATACAAAATTAACTCAAACAAATCAGTAGTCTTCCTATACTCAAAGGACAAACATGTGGAGAAAGAAATTAGGGAAAAGGTACCCTTCACAATCGTAACAAAAACTATGAAATACCTTGGTGTGACTCTAACTAAGCAAGTAAAGGACCTGTATGACAAGAACTTCAAACCTCTAAAGAAAGAAATTGAGGAGGATCTCAGAAAATGGAAAGATCTCCCATGCTCATGGATTGGAAAAATCAACATCTTAAAAATGGCCATCCTACCAAAAGCAATCTACAGATTCAATGCAATCCCCATCAAAATTCCAACCCAGTTCTTCATGGAATTGGAAAGATCAATGTGCAATTTCATATGGAATAACAAAAGACCTAGAATAGCGAAATCCATCCTCAACAACAACAAAAAAAAAACATCTGCGGGAATCACTATCCCTGTCCTCAAGCTATATTACAAGGCACTTGTGCTGAAAACTGCATGGTACTGGTACAGAAATAGGCATGTGGATCAATGGAATAGAATAGAAGATCCTGAAATGAGCCCTCATGTATATGGTCACCTGATTTTTGACAAAGGAGCAGTAAACATTCAATGGAAAAATGACAGCCTATTCAACAAATGGTGCTGGTCCAACTGGCAGTCAGCATGCAAAAGAATGAAAATAGACCCTTTCTTATCTCCTTGTACAAAGCTCAAGTGCAAATGGATCAAAGATCTCCACATTAAACCAGATACACTGAAACTATTAGATGAGAAAGTAGGGAAAACCTTAGAACACATAGGCACAGGAGAAAATTTCCTGAACAAAACACCAATGGCTCAAGCTCTAAGGTCAAAGATTAACAAATGGGACTTAATGAGATTGCAAAGTTTCTGTAAGGTAAGGACATCGTCAAGAAAACAAAACGGCAACCAACAGAATGGGAAAAGATCTTTACCAACACCACATCAGATAGAGGCCTAATATCCAAGATGTACAAGGAACTCAAAAAGCTAGACACCAGAGAATCAAATAACCTTATAAAAAATGTGGTAGAGAGTTAAACAAAACTTTTTCAGTTGAGGAACAACGAATGGCCGAGAAACATCTGAGGACGTGCTCGACATCTTTAGCCATCAGCGAAATGCAAATCAAAACAACCCTGAGATTCCACCTCACACCAGTCAGATTGGCCAAGATCCAAAACTCAGATGACAGCAGATGCTGGCGAGGCTGTGGAGAAAGAAGAACACTTCTCCATTGTTGGTGGGGTTGGAAGCTAATACAACCACTCTGGGAAACTGTCTGGTGATACCTCAGAAAATTGGATATAGTACTACTTGAAGACCCAGCTATTCCACTTCTGGGCATATACCCCAGAGACACTTTAATACGCATGGGAGTACTTAAATCTTCTTATATCTATTGAGGCTCATTTTGTGTCCAATTCTGTGGTCAATGTTCGAGAAGGTGCCATGAGGTGCTGAGAAGAAGGTGTATTCTTTTGTTTTAGGATGATATTTTCTATAGATTTCTTTTAATTCCAGTTGATTTATAGTCTCTCCTAGTTTTATAGTGTCCTTGTTCAGTTTCTGTTTTTATGTTCTGTCCATTGGTGAGAGTGGGGTATTAAAGTTTCCCACTACTATTGTGTTGGGTAAAATGTATTTATTGAGCTTTAGTAGGGTTTCTTTTATGAATATCTGTGCTTTTGTATTTGGAACATATATGTTAATGATTGAGAGTTCCTCCTGACAGATTTCACCTTTAATGAGTAAAAAGTGTCCTTTCTTTTTTTTTTTTTTTTTATTGGAATACTTTTGGTTGAAAATCTACTTTATTCGATATTAGAATGGCCACTCCAGCTTGCTTCCTCAGGCCATTTGCTTGAAAGGTATTTTCCCATCCTTTTACTCTGAGATAGTGTCTTTCTTTGTCTCTGAGCTGAGTTTTCTGTATGCAAAAAATTGCTGGGGTTTGTTTTTGTATCCAGTCTGATAGCCTATGTCTTTTTATTGGGGAACTGAGTCCATTTATCTTAACAGATATCAAGGAACAGTAGTTGCTGTTTCCCACTATTTTTGCTTTTGGAGGTTTAATTGTGCCTGTATGTCTTTCTTTTTTGGTTTTCTTGCTTAGGAGTTTTCTTGTTTTTATTAGGATGTAGTTCCCCTCATTGTATTGGGCTTACCCCCTATATTTCTTTGTAGTGCTGGGTTTGTGGTCATATATTGTGTGAATTTAGTTTTGTCTTTGCATATCTTCCTCATGCCATCTATGGTGATTGTTAGTTTTGCTGGGTATAGTAGTTTTTGTTGGCACCTGTTTTCTCTTAGGGTCTGCTTGATGTCTGTCCAGGCTCTTCTAGCTTTCATAGTCTCTGTTGAGAAATCGGGTGTGATTCTGATTCGTCTGCCTTTATATGTTACATGACCTTTTTCCCTTATTGCTTTTAATATATATATATATATATATATATATATATATATATATATATATATATATATATATGTTTGCTTTGGGCATTTGATTTCTTTTCTGGTCCAATCTATTTGTTGTTTGGTAGGCTTGTTTTATGCTCATGGTCATCTCATTCTTAAGGGTAGGGAAGTTTTCTTCTATGATTTTGTTGAAGATATTCACTGTGCTTCTTAGTTGATATTCTTCGCCCTCTTCTAAATTCTATCATCCTTAGGTTTGGTCTTCTCATTTTGTCCTGGATCTCCTGGACATTTTGAGTTAGGAACTTTTTGGTTTTTGCATCTTCTCTGACTGTTTGGTCTACGTTTTCAATGTTGTCTTCGGCTCCCGAGATACTCTCTTCCATCTCTTGTAGTCTATTGGAAATGCTTGCGTCTGTGTCTCCTGATTTCTTTTTTTAGTTTTCTACTTCTAGGGTTGTCTCTTTTAGTGTTTTCTTTATTGTGTCCATTTCTGTTTTAAATTATTTCTTCCATTCCTTCATCTCTTTGGTTCTGTTTTCCTCTAGCTCTTTGAGTTCTTTGAGTGTTTTTCTTGTTTCCTCTTTAAAAATCTTCTAATTCTTTATGCTTTTCCTCCCATTCTTGTTTAAGGATCTCTATTATCTTGAGGTATAATTTTAGGTCTGTGTCTTCTTATTCTGGAGTGTTTGACATTCTCCTGTTTGCTGTGATGGGAGAGCTGTGTACTGGTATTGCCCGGTTGTCTTGGTTTCCCTGGGGTACGTTCTTTCCCTTTCCTCTTGCCATCTTGTTGTCAATCTTGTGTTCCTGGATCACCGCTGGATCACAGCTGGCTCACCTCTGGCTCACCGTTGACTCACTGCTGTTCCTGGTGACGGATGGTGTGAGTGTGCCTTCTGCAGTCAATGTTGTCTGGCTGGGAATAGCCCGATGCTGGGTTACTGGTTCCCTGAACCAAGCTGGGGCGTCGAGGGAGAACCGGGGGACCACGCTTTTTTGCACGCTCGGCAGAGATCTCTCTGCAGAGACCTCTCTGCACCCTGGCCATTCGGAATGCCTCCTTGCCAGTCCTGTGTCCTTGGATCACTGCTGGATGACCGCTGGCTCACCACTGTTCCTGGTGGCAGATGGTCTGAGTGCCAGATCTGTCCATTTTTTTGTGGAATTATATCATGTTTCCTTAAGATCACTAGTTAAATATTGTCTTTTTGTAGTTTGATGTTGTGATGATATATGATTTGACAGTGAAAAGGTAGGTGGAGAAAAGGTAAGAGAATGGAAGAGGAGCAGAGATTGGTGAGAGAAATCAAAATGGAGTTCGAGAAGGATGAGCTAGATGGTGGAATTAATTGACATTGTGTAGATATGAATATGTTTTAGGATTTCTATATGTCTTTCATCTCATATAGAAGGGCGGTTTATATCTTTTTTCATTGGACATAATCATATTGTGTAGAGGGTTTGTGTATTGAGAATTTAATATATAAAATAACCATGAAAAGCTACTGGGATTTGGAGTAATGTTTGTGATGGGTAGTGGGGTAAAGAAACACACTGGGGTGGTCATATGCACCAGGGACAGAAGCACCAGGGTGGTCAGAATGAACTGTCTGGGAAGGGAATCTTTTGGAGAGCGTAGCTTGTGGACCAAGTGACAGAGTCTGTGTGATTGACTCCACACTAGAGCAGCATCCTCTGGGTGAGACTGTGAAGGCCCTATAAAGGTATGTCATCCATTAAATATTTACTGCAACATCTCTTTTCTTCAACATCTGTCTGTATAATGTTGGCTGGTGAGGTAGTTCAGTGGTTGGGGGCTTGCTGTGCAAGCAATAGTAACATAGTTTTTATTCCAAAGACCCACCTAAAGGCCAGAATTGAAGGGTGCCAACCTGAAATGCCAGCAGTCAGGAGACAAAGACCAGAGATTCCAATGGAATGTTGGCTATCTAGATCAGGGTCACCAGAGAGCTCCTGGTCAGGGAAAGGCCTTGCCTCCATAAAGTGGAGAGTGATTGAAGAAGACACACAATGTGAATTTCAACAAGTAAATGAACAAACACGTGTTTGCAGAAATTCAACCTTGTGTATATTTGTGTAAAAGAAGAAAACCAAATAATTTCGCAGTTTACTCCTGTGGTGTTTTATTCCATTTCACTGGTCTGTGTCTGTTTTTATACTAGAAAGCTCTTTGTCACTATTTTTCTATAGAGCAGTTGGGATCAAATATTGCAATGCCTCCAACATTGTCCTCTTTTTCCCATTTTTGGCTCCTCAGGGTCTTTTCAAACTCCATATGAAATTTCTTTTTTTTAAAAACTGATTTTTATTGTATATACATAATTTACATTTCAAATGTTAACACCTCTCCCAGATTACCCTCCATATCCTATACCCCATTTCTCCTCTCTCTGTTTTTTTGAGGGTATCTACCCAACCACCCATCACCTTTTATTTCCCCACCTTAACATTCTCCTACACTGGGTCATCTAGCCTTTGTAGGACCAAGGGCTTCTCTTTCCATTAATGTCCAACAGGCTATCCTTTGTTACATCTGCAGCTGGAGCCATGGGTTCCTCCATGTGTACCCTTTGAATAGTGGTTTAATCCCTGGTATTTCTGGTTGGTTGGTATGGTTGATTTTATGGTTTGCAAACCTCCCTCCAACTTCTTTAATTCTTTCTCTAACTCCTCCATTAAGGACCACATTCACAGTTCTATGGATGGTGGTGAGCATCTGCCTCTGTATTTGTTATGCTTTGGCAGAGCTTCTCAGGCGACAGCTATATCAGGTCCCTGTCAGCATGCACTTCTTAGCATCAGCAATAGTGTCCGGGTTTGGTGGCTGTATATAGACTTGATCCCCAGGTAGTGCAGTCTCTGGATGGCCTTTTCTTCAGTCTCTGCTCAAAACTTTGTCTTCATTATTTCCACCTGAGAATAATTTTTTTATTACCCCTTCTAAGAAGGACAGAAATATCTACACTTTGGTCATCCTTCTTCTTGAGATTCATATGGTCTGTGAATTATATCTTGGGTAATCTGAGCTTTTTGGCTAATATCAGTGAGTACATACAGTGGTTTTTATTTTGTGTGTGTGTGTGTGTGTTTGATTGGGTCACCTCACGTAGGATAATATTTTCTAGATCCACCCATTTGCCTAATAATATGAACTCATTATTTTAAATAGCTGAGTAGTTCTCCATTTTGTAAATGTATCACAATTTCTGTATCCATTCCTCTGTTGAAGGACATCTTTTCAACTTCTGGCTATTATAAATAAGGCTGCTATGAATATAGCAGAGCATGTGTCCTTCTTATTTGTTGAAACATCTTTTGGGCATATGCCCAGAAGTGGTATAACTGGATCTTCAGGTAGTACTATGTCCAATTTTCTGAGGAACTACCAGAATGATTTCCAGAGTGGTTGTGCCAGTGTACAACCCCACCAACAATGGAGGAGTGTTCCTCCTTCTCTATATCCTCGCCAGCATCTGCTGTCACCTGGTTTTTTGATCTTTGCCATTCTGACTGGTGTGATGTGGAATCTTAGGGTTATTTTGATTTGCATTTCCTTAATGACTAAGGATGTTAAACATTTCTTTAGTTGCTTCTCAGCCATTTGGTATTTCTCAGTTGAGAATTCTTTGTTTAAATCTGTACCCCATATTAATAGGATTATTTGATAATCTGGAGTCTAAATTCTTGAGTTCTTCATATATTTTGGATATTAGCCGTCTATCAGATGTAGGATTGGTAAAGATCCTTTTCCAATCTGTTGCTTGCCATTTTATTCTTTTTACAGTGTCCTTAGCCTTACAGACTAAGGGAGAGTAGGCCCTGTGCCTTTACTGGGCTGCACAGTGGACTAACCTGGATGTACGGGTTTGGTTGAGTGAGCCCAGAAGACTTGATTGCAGGAGAACTGACCCTGCCTTCTGCAGATGGCATTGGGTGGCCTAAGGGGAGTAGTCCTTGAGAGCTTGCCATGAAGATGCACTCACCAGCTGAGCTACCATCCAGACTCAGATCCAGGGCTCTGACATGGCCCACCTCCAAGTCTGTGACATGAATAAATAGTTGGCACTTGTGAAAGGACCAGTCCTGCTTATCCAATACTGCAAGGTCTCCAATAAACAGGCAATAACAGGATAACCTGGAGGAGACCCAGTGATTATCCAATATTTATGGTGTCATAGAAGCCAGAGATCTGGAACCAGACTAATAACTCATTGTACTGAGCATGTGCAAGTGAAGATAGGTGGACCTAGGGATATACTGTGGGACACACTGTGTCATACTACAGCTTCCATGATGAGATGAAAATGAGAAAATCAGAACACATTGGATCACTGAGAAGTGAGTGGATGCACCCAATTTTACTAGGTAGTTCTGTAAAACCCCATAGGGGTATAAATAAACCAACAAATAAATACCTCTCACACAACATGGACAATGTAAATAAAAACAAACAAACAAACAAACCGAAAGCCCCCCCCCCCACAACCCTCGCCTCCATGAATTTTCTGTTTAAAAATAAAATCTAAAGTGTTTTCAAAATATTTTATGGTTGTTGTTTTAATGTGCAAAGAAAAGAGATGGTTATTGTCTTTATTTTTGTCTGTTACCAAACAGATTTTGAAGAGTAGAATTAGGGAGATGTACAATAGCTCAACTTCTTTATGCTAATGAATACTTATTTTTACTTAATAAAATATATTGTCACCCCTTTAATAAAGCTGGGTGTGTTAGTAAATAACTCTAATCCCAGCAATTGTGAGGCTAACATGAGAAATCTGAGGACAGACTGAGCTACAGGAGACCTGGACTCAAAATAAAAACCTTTAAGAAAAAATTAAAAATAAAAATGTATCCACTTACTATCAAAAGCCCAAATTTAAGGGAATCAGAATCAGGTTTAAAAGAAATGTTTTTCCTCTGAAATTTTTAAGTGCTCATTTGTGATTTTTCAATTGAGTAACTGTAGTTTTAATAATTAACAAAAATAAGCAAGAGTAGGCTATTCATCCAACTAGTGAGTTGACAGATGGACAAGTGTAATTCTTATTATACTAAACATAGGTGGTATACACATATTTCTATACCCAGTTACATAAAAGGCATATTAGAGAATGTCCCAAGTCAATGTCATCAACTAATATGCCAAAATAAAATTCATGAACCAAATTCATTTTTTCAATTTTATTGGATATTCTCTATATTTACATTTCAAATGTTATACCTTTCTCCTCCACTCCTCTCCCTCCTCCCCCTCAATTTGCATCCATGAAGGTGCTCCCTCTTCCAATCAACCTTTCCACCTCAGTGCCTTGGCTGGTTGATGATGTTGTTCTTCCCATGAGGTTGCAAATCTTTCAGCTCCTTCAGTTCTTTCCCTAGCTCTTTCTTTGGGATCCCCATGTTCAGTCTGACTGTTAGCTGCAAGCATCCTGATTTGTATCTATATGACTCTGGCAGAGTCTCTAAGGAAACATTCATATCTGGTCAGGAACCAAATTCTATGAGTGGAACTTGATGAGTTCAAATTGTTCTTGCTTTATTTGATGAATACCATTAGAACATATTTTCTATCATCAAATATGTTTATATTGTGCATCTACTATATGTAAAAACATATCTTAATTTCAGAAATCTATCTTAATTTTTGTTTGGTTACTTATTCCTCAGAAAAGATCTTTATATTTCTTCGTGTAAGAGCCATCTTCTCATCTTCCTGTTCAGTGCACTCCTCACTTCCTTGTTCCTCAAGGTGTAGATGAGTGGATTGAGAGCAGGAGTGACCACACTGTACATGATGGCAATGGTTCTGTCCTGATCCAGAGTGTTGCCCGAGGTGGAACGAATGTAGGTGAAGAGAACAGGAGCATAGAACAGAATAACAACCATGAAGTGAGAGGCACAAGTAGACAGTGCTTTGTGCAGCATGCTGCAAGAACGGGTCTTGAGGAAAAGATAGGTGATGATGTAGAAATAGGAGAGAAATATCAGAGAAAAAGAAACTGAGGCAATGGTACCTGTGACTGTATTGAGCAGCCAAAGGTTGAGCTCAGTGTTTCCACAGGCAAGATCCAGCAAAGGCTTAATATCACAGAAGAAATGATGAACATGATTAGGACCACAGAAGCTCAAACGAGATGTCATTACAGAATGAAGCAAAGCATGCAAGAAGCCCAATATCCAGATAGTAACAGTCATGTGAACACAGAGATGGCGATTCATGATGACAGAATAGTGGAGAGGTTTGCAGATAGCCACAAAGCGGTCAAATGCCATCACTGCCAGCAGCATGGTCTCAGTGCTACCCAGGAAGTGGAAGAAATAAAGCTGAGTTATGCATCCCAAGAAGGAAATTGCTTTGCTTGTAGAGAGGAGGTTTTCCAACATCTTTGGCACTGTTACTGTGGAGTAGGAGATATCTAGACATGCTAGGTTTCCCAGGAAGAAGTACATAGGTGAGTGTAGTCTGGGGTCCAAGATGATGATAATCAGAATGGCCCCATTCCCAGTTATATTGACAAAGTAGATGGTGAAAAAAATAGCAAAGAGAAAAGGCTGTGGTTCTTGTAAGTCTGTCACTCCCAAGAGGACAAACTCTGTGACAGAAGTTTGATTTAACATCACCTA
Organism: Micromys minutus; assembly: GCF_963924665.1. NCBI lineage: Eukaryota > Metazoa > Chordata > Mammalia > Rodentia > Muridae > Micromys > Micromys minutus. The sequence goes on along the minus strand of NC_137960.1, from coordinate 785,817 downwards.
AAAGATACAGAACATTGTTTGTAGAACACAACCAGAAACTAGGCTAATCAGTCTTTCCAGATTAGAATTTTCTTGCTTAGACATGAGGAGGAGGAGGAAGAAGAGGAGGAAGAAGAGGAGGGAAAAGAGGAGGGAGAGGAGGAGGAAGAAGAGGAGGAAGAAGAGGAGGAAGAAGAGGAGGAAGAAGAGGAGGAAGAAGAGAAGGATGCCAAGGAAGAAAAATAAATACTTTGTGTAAGCCAGCCCCAGATCCTGTGTAGTATTTTGTTGTTCAGATCTTGAATAGCTATGATTTCTGACTTAAGTGTGTTTAAAATTTAGATTCTTCATTAACATTTTTATTCTCTGAGAGTTTTGTGTCAGTTTATTCACACACCATGTTCTCTGCCTATAAACTTTTACATCTAAATAAAAATTTTATTTATCTCTGAGTCAGCTCTGTGATATGTTGCTTTTTAAATATTTTTATATATTATTCTTCTTTAGCTGGTGAGTGTAGATATCAAATGAGAATAAATTTAAGAATAAAATAATTTTATTATAAAGTCTCTGAAAAAGTAGAAATGCCCTAAAATAGCAGTAGTCACTTGTTTTAGATTATTAATGCTGAAAATATTATTTTATTTACCTTGTGTGGTCCCACATGCCCAGTAAAGTCAAGGGGCCTATTTAATGGAAAGGCAGAGGGAACCCAAAACCACATACCCTTTGTAATTTTGAGGTATTGTGAAAAATCTCATTCATTTGATTATTGTTTTACCTTTTCTCAAATAAAAAATCAAGTGACATCTTCAATGAAAAATGTACATAGCTCTTGTTTACTTGTGGTCAGACTTTTCCTTGAGATCCTTAAATACTAGAGTACCTTCTGTGAGCTCATGTTTCTTCTTTGTTTCACCAGAAACTGTCTTGTTAAGGATCCAAGCCTTTGGTCTCTAGAAATCTTACTTTTGTCTTATGACGTATTTTAAATCATTTCATTTTGGCAGAAATAAGTCCACCCTTAAGCTCTGTAGGTGTGTTTTGAGTTGAACTCACCTTTACCACAGTTTCTCTAGCAGATCCCTGGCTGTTGTTGTATCATGCTGAAGTAGACTGTCTTTCTGCCTCATCCCAACTCTCTTCAAAGTTGCCACAGATTGCCATCTTTCCTTGATTATTTTTATCTAATCTTACAATTCATAATAAGAAACTTTGCCTTCCAGTAAGGAAATACATTCATCTACCTTTTTTGTTTCTAAATTGACCTAAAACATTTGATTCAGTGAATGATTAAACTCTTTATGAATTATAAATTATGAATTATAAATGAGTTCATTATATATCAAGACTTAAAACTAAATTTGTACTGATTACTGCTATAAAAACTTGTTTTGGAATTTTCTCAAGGAACTGTACTACCTTTGGCTGTACTGCCCTTGTCAGAGAAGCCTCCTCTCTGCTCCTTTTTGTTAAATAAATGGCCTGTGTAGCCTTTACATCTTAGAAAAGACAAGTCAGGACAGATGAGACACTTGACGACTTGAGACACCTGGGTAAAAAGTAAGAACTGAAAGAAATTCTGAAAAGACTGATGTACATAGTAATTTCCTGAAAAAACAAATAGTTGGAGTTGGGAAAAATTTAATTTGACATGACCAGATTGAAACTAAGGAGTCTTCTAGAGCCCATGCACTTTTGACTTTACCATGGAGATGAGATTTTAGGATTAACATCTACTCCACCTCCTGAAAAGGCCATCTTCCTACAGAGTAACTTTCTTTGATATCTAGGCATAGTATATTTAAAATCCTCATTACTATGTTTTAAAAATGCTAATAATCTCCTAAACACTGTAATTTTAGTTTTTCTGATCCATAAAATAGAATTACATAAAGAAAATATTTAAAAAACCAAAAAACCCCCAAATAAATGAATTAAACAAGAGACCAACTTTTCCTGAATTTTAGAGAATTTTTTTATTTTGCCACATTTCTCTCTGTGACATAATTTCTTTCACCACTGTTTCAAAATTTATAGATTACAGATTTTCCTTGGATGATGCCTAAAGACCCAGGCATGTTGAATTGAGAATAAGACATGATGGTAAAAAAATGTGGGAAGAAAGTGTTTTGTATGAACATAAATAGGGAATTTGTCCATTATAACATGGGAAACTAGCTCTTAAACCTAAACAGTTGCTCTAATGCCAGCAAGAGACAGATCACAATGCAGAAAGTATGGGCAACTTTCCAGTCTGCCCCTGGTTTTATTTTCTTACCTGACCAGACAGGTAAAAGGTATTTTCAGGGTTCTGCTTCTCTGTTTTTAAATAATAGAAAATATATGAGGCAGTAGTTCAGCGATCAGTCTACCAGGATGAGTTATTTGTACTGAATCCAGAGGGATATATATATATATATATATATTATTTGTCTTTGGAAAATTCTTTCTCACCTTCTGAAAAATCTCTTGGCTCTAAAAATCATGAAACTCTAAAAGTACAGGTCCTGAGAGAGCTTGTCCCATGATGCTAATAATCATTCTAAGAGTAAGCAAGGAACTGGCTTATGAAGTCACCTCTTTTCTGTTGTGCTTTGTAATGTATAATTATGATTAATTCTTAATAGAAAAGAAAGGGCAGGTCAACTCTCCATGGCCTAATAAGTTTTCTTAGCAAAACTTCCCTTCATTTGTTCAGATGGAGGTGGGACTTCACTATCTGTTCCTGACGAATCTCCGGGGAAAATACCCTAAAATTTAAAGTGGTAGGAAAGTTGGAGATTAAAATTAACCAATTGTTAATGTCACATTGAGAGTACAGTATGGAAAATTGTCAACCATTTATCACAAAGCAACAGCACTGAATTGTTCTAGGTATCATGATGGTACTGTTCAACATTTGCTCCTTCCCAAAAGATTGATCCCAAGTATCATTTTCTTTTAATGTCTTTAATAATCTATATATTAACTGATTGATCATCGACAGGAAAGGTCATATATTTTTAATATGTTTGTTATGGAGCATCATTGATTTTTTAAAAAGTACAACTGGTCAGAAGATCAATGTCATTGAGATCTAAGTATTTGGGAAAACATTTTCCCCAAAATAAATGAAGTCCTCAAACTAAGTCCTTGCTTACAAGTATAGTACTCAGTTGGGTCCACTTAAGAACCTGGGTGTGGCTGCTAACAGTGCAGTACTGGGGAATAGGTAAAAACAAGAACCTCTCTAGGGCTTGCTGATTGTCAGCCTATGGTTATGGGGATGGGGGAACTTAATGTTCAGAGAGACATTCTGTCTGAAGGGAATAAAAGAAAGTGATAGAGTATGCACACACACACACACACACACACACACACACACACACACACACACACACACATCTAAGTTAGGGTAGGATTGGTATGATGAAACCCCATGTCCAAAAACAATAGTGATGGAAAGGGCTTATTTTAATCACAATTTCTATTAGTCATCATCAGAAGCAGTGAGGGCAGAAATCCAAGCAAGGTGAACCTGCTAGATTTTCCAGTATTGTTGAGTATAGGCATTTTCAGTAGGATATGATGATTTTTTTTTTGTATTTCTTCAGTTTCTGTTGTAATGTCTCCCTTTTCAATTCTGGTTTATTGATTTGGATACTCTTATTGTGTCCTCTGGTTAGTCTGGCTGTATGTTTATCTATCTTTTTGTATTCTTAAAGAACCAGTTCCTAGTTTTGTTGTTTCTTTGTATGGTTCTTTTTGTTTTTACTTGGTTGATTTCAGCCCTGAGTTTGATTATTTTTTGTCATGTACTCTTCTTGGGTGTATTTGTGCCTTTTTGTTCTAGAGATTTTAGGTGTGCTGTCAAGCTGCTAGTGTATGCTCTCTAATTTCTTTTTGGAGGCACTCAGAGCTATGAGTTTTCCTCTTAGCACTGCTTTAATGGTATCCTGTAAGTTTGGTTACGTAGTGCCTTCACTTTTATTGAATTCTAAAACATCTTTCTTTTTTTTTTCTTTATTTCTTCCTTGACACAAGTTATCATTGAGTAGAGCATTATTTAGCTTCCAAGTGTATGTGGGCTTTCTGTTGTTTTTGTTGTTATTGAAGACCAGCCTTAGCCATGGTGATCGATAGGATGCATGGGACTATTATTATCTGTTGTGGCCTGTTTTGTGACCAATTATATGGTCAGTTTTGGAGAAGGTACTATGAAGTGCTGAGAAAAAGATATATTCTTTTGTTTTACTATGAAGCGTTTGTATAGATACTTGTCAAATCTACTTGGTTCATAACTTCTGCTAGTTAATTGGTGTCTCTTTTTAATTTCTGTTTTCATGATTTTTCCATTGATATTAGTGGACATACAAGACACAGAGAATGTCCCAAGTCAATGTTATCAACTAATATGCCCAAATCAAATTCACAAAACAAATTTTACAATTAGAACATGGCAAGTTCAAGTTCCCATTGCTTTAGTTGTTTAACAATATTAGAACATAGTATCTATCATCCAATTTCTTCATAATATAATAATAATAAAATAATGTGTGCATCTCTTATGTATAAGAACATATCTTAGTTTAAGAAATATATCTTGATATTTTATTGTTTGGTTGTTTATACCTCAGAAAAGTTCTTTATATTTCTTCGTGTAAGAGCCATCTTCTCATCTTCCTGTTCAGTGCACTTCTCACTTCCTTGTTTCTCAAGGTGTAGATGAGTGGATTGAGAGCAGGAGTGACCACACTGTACATGATGGCAATGGTTCTGTCCTGATCCAGAGAGTTGCCTGAAGTTGGACGAATGTAGGTGAAGAGAACAGGAGCATAGAACAGAATAACAACCATGAAGTGAGAGGCACAAGTAGACAGTGCTTTGTGCAGCATGCTGCAAGAACGGGTCTTGAGGAAAAGATAGGTGATGATGTAGAAATAGGAGAGAAATGTCAGAAAAAAGGGAACTGAGGCAATGGTACCTGTGACTGTATTGAGCAGCCAAAGGTTGAGCTCAGTGTTTCCACAGGCCAGCTCCAACAATGGTTTAACATCACAGAAGAAATGATGGACATGATTGGGACCACAGAAGCTCAAACGAGATGTCATAACAGAGTGAAGCAAGGCATGGAGAAAAGCGATAGTCCAGATGGTCACGGCCATAAGTATACAAATCTGCCAATTCATGATGGCAGAATAGTGGAGAGGTTTGCAGATAGCCACAAAGCGGTCAAATGCCATCACTGCCAGCAGCAGTGATTCTGTGGTGCCCAGGAAGTGGAAGAAATGAAGCTGAGTTATGCACCCCAAAAAGGAAATTGCTTTGCTTGTAGAGAGGAGATTTTTCAACATCTTTGGCACTGTTACTGTGGAGTAGGAGATATCTAGACATGCCAGGTTTCCCAGGAAGAAGTACATAGGTGAGTGTAGTCTTGGGTCCAAGATAACGATCATCAGAATGGCTCCATTCCCAGTTATATTGACAAAATAGATGGTAAAGAAAATAGCAAAGAGAAAAGGCTGTGGTTTTTGTAATTCTGTCACTCCCAAGAGGACAAACTCTGTGACAGAAGTTTGATTCAACATCACCTAAAAGAAACACAACATACTTTGTAGAACACAACCAGGAATGAGGTCAACCTTTCCAGATTAGGATTTTCTTGCTTAGACAAGAAAAGGAGGAGGAAGAGGAGGAGAAGTAGGAGGAAGAAGAAGAAATGAGGATTCTGAGAAAGAAAAAAATCTATTCTTTTTGTAAGCCAGCCTCAGATTCTATGTAATATTTTGTTTTTTAGATTTTGAATAGCCATGATATCTTACTTAACTATGTTTAAAATTTAGATTTATTATTAACATTTTCATTCTCTGAGTGTTTTGTGTCATTTGGTCCACACACCTTTGGCTATGAACATCTACATTCAAATAAAAATTTCATTTGTCTCTATGTCAAATATGTCGCTTTTTACATATTCTGCTATATCAATCTTCCTTAGGTGGGAAGTTTAAATGTCAGATGAGAACAAATTCAAGAATAAAAGAATTTTATCCAGAAATGTCTGAAGAAGTAGAAACACTGTAAAATAGCAGTAGTCACTTACTTATTGATTATTAATACTGAAGATATTATCTTATTAATCTCATCCCGACCCACATACCCAGTAAAGTCAAGGGGCCCTATTTACTGGAAAGCCTCAAAACCACATACTCTGTCATTTTGACATATTTTGAAAATCCCTTTATTATAGTAGATGATTGAGTTATTGTCTTCCTATATTTTGTGTCTGAAGTTTTTTTTTCTCAAACAAGAAATCAAGTGACATCTTCAATAAAAAATGTTGCTGTACTCTTGTTTACTTGTGGTCAGACATTTTCATGAGATCCTTAAATACCAAACTACGTTCTGTGAGCTCATGGTCCTTCTTTGTTTCACCAAAAACTGTCTTCTTAAGTATCTATGCTTTTGGTCTCTAGAAATCTTATTTTTGTTTTATGACATTTCTAAATCATTTCACTTTGCCAGAAATACATCTATCCTTCAGCTCTGTAGGTGTGTTTCAAGTTGAACTCACCTTTACCACAGTTTCTCTAGCAGGTCACTGGCTGTTGTATCTTGCTAAAGTAGACTGTATTTCTGCCTTATTCCAGTTCTCTTCAAAGTTGCTACAGGATGCCAGCTCTTCTTGATTTTTTTCTTTATCTAACCTTACTTTTTTTCATAATAAGAAACTCTGCCTTCTAGTAAGGAAATACATTCATATATATATAAATTGACCTAAAGTATTTCATTCAGTAAATGATTTAACTCTTTAGGAATCATCAATGAGTTGCTCATGATATACCAAGACTGAAAATTAAATCTGTACTGATTACTGCTATAAAAATTATTTTTGGATATTTTATCAAAGGACCTGTACTAACTTTGGCTGTACTGGTAGTTAAGATTGGTGAATCAGCTTCCTCTCAGTTCCTTTTTGTTAATTAAATACCCTGTGTAGCTTTTAGATTTTAGACAAACCAGGACATGTGAGACACTTAAAGACTTGGGAGACATGGGTAGACAGTGTGAACTGTAAGGAAATCTGCAAAAACTGACGTACATAGTCACTTCCCAAAATAAAAAAATGGTTGGAGTTGGAAGTTGATCTGACATGACCAGGCTGAAACTAGGGAGTCTTCTAGAGCCATGGTACTTTCAGCTTTACCATGAAGATGAGATTTTAGAATTAACATCTACTCCACCTCCCCAAAAGGTCATCTTCCTACAAAGTAACTTTCTTTGATATCTAGGCATAGTATATTTAAAATCCTCATTACTATGTTTTAAAAATGGTAATAATCTTCTAAACACTGTCAATTTAGTTTTTCTGATCCATAAATAAAATTGCATGAAGAATATATTTGAAAAAAAAAAAAACAACAACAAAACCTCAAGAAACAGTAAATCAAACAAGAGACAAACCTTTCCTGAGCTTTAGAAAACCTTTTATTTTTTTCTTTTTTTTGGCACACTTCTCTCTGTGACATAATTTCTTTCACCACTGTTTCAAAATTTACAGATTAAAGATTTGTCTTGGATGATGCCTAAAGACCCAGGCATGTTGAATTGAGAATAAGACATGATGAAAAAAATGCGGGAAAGAAAATATTTTTATGAACAGCAATAGGGAATTTGTTCATTATAACATGGGAAACTAGCTCTTAAACAGTTGCTCTAATACCAGCAAGAGGCATATCACAATGCAGAAAGTATGGGCAACTTCCCAGTCTTCCCCTGGTTTTATTTTCTTACCCGACCAGACAGGTAAAAGGTATTTTCAGGATTCTGCTTCTCTGTTTATAAATAATAGAAAATATATGAGGCAGTAGTTCAGCGATCAGTCCACCAGGATGAGTTATTTGTACTGAATCCAGAGGGATATATATATATATATATATATATATATATTATTTGTCTTTGGAAAATTCTTTCTCACCTTCTGAAAAATCTCTTGGCTCTAAAAATCATGAAACTCTAAAAGTACAGGTCCTGAGAGAGCTTGTCCCATGATGCTAATAATCATTCTAAGAGTAAGCAAGGAACTGGCTTATGAAGTCACCTCTTTTCTGTTGTGCTTTGTAATGTATAATTATGATTAATTCTTAATAGAAAAGAAAGGGCAGGTCAACTCTCCATGGCCTAATAAGTTTTCTTAGCAAAACTTCCCTTCATTTGTTCAGATGGAGGTGGGACTTCACTATCTGTTCCTGACGAATCTCCGGGGAAAATACCCTAAAATTTAAAGTGGTAGGAAAGTTGGAGATTAAAATTAACCAATTGTTAATGTCACATTGAGAGTACAGTATGGAAAATTGTCAACCATTTATCACAAAGCAACAGCACTGAATTGTTCTAGGTATCATGATGGTACTGTTCAACATTTGCTCCTTCCCAAAAGATTGATCCCAAGTATCATTTTCTTTTAATGTCTTTAATAATCTATATATTAACTGATTGATCATCGACAGGAAAGGTCATATATTTTTAATATGTTTGTTATGGAGCATCATTGATTTTTTAAAAAGTACAACTGGTCAGAAGATCAATGTCATTGAGATCTAAGTATTTGGGAAAACATTTTCCCCAAAATAAATGAAGTCCTCAAACTAAGTCCTTGCTTACAAGTATAGTACTCAGTTGGGTCCACTTAAGAACCTGGGTGTGGCTGCTAACAGTGCAGTACTGGGGAATAGGTAAAAACAAGAACCTCTCTAGGGCTTGCTGATTGTCAGCCTATGGTTATGGGGATGGGGGAACTTAATGTTCAGAGAGACATTCTGTCTGAAGGGAATAAAAGAAAGTGATAGAGTATGCACACACACACACACACACACACACACACACACACACACACACACACACACATGTTCAAGTTAGAGTTAGAATTGCTATGATAAAACTCCATGACCCAAAACAACTTAAGGGATAGAAAGGGATTTCAATCACAATTCCACATAATTATCATCAAAAGCAGTGAGGGCAGAATCTCAAGTAGGGTTTGTATCTACAGATTGGTGCAGGGGCCATGTATATGTGCTGCTTACTGGTTTGTTCCTCATGGCTTGCTCAACATGCTTTTTTTTATAGGTTATTTTATTTATTTACATTTTAAATGTTGTTCCCCTTCTAGGTCTTCTCCCCACTGCAGACATTCCATTTCTCCTCCCTTGGTTTAGGGTAGGGTTAGGGTTATGTGCATCAAGTCTTCATAGGACCAAGTACCTCCCCTCACACTGATGCCAGATAAGGCACTCCTCTGTTACATATGTAACTGGAGCCATGGACCCATCTATGTACACTCGTTAGTTGGTGGTTTAGTCCCTGGGAGCTCTGGGGTGTTTGGCTGGTTGATTTTGTTGTTCTCCCTATGTGGTTGCAATCCCCTTCAGCTCCTTCAGACCTTCCCTTAACTTTTGTTTCATTGGGGTATCTGGTCTCAGTCAGATGGTTGTCTATGTGTATCTGCATCAGCATTAGTAAGTTGCTGGCAGAGCCTCTCAAGGAACAGCTATATCAGGCTCCTGTCAGCAAGCACTTCTTGGCATCAACAATAGTGTCTGGAATTGTTATCTGCATATGGGATTGATCTGGATGGTTTTTTCTTAGGTCTCTGCTTTACTCTTTGTCCTTGTGTTTCCTTTAGGCAGGAGCAATCTGGGTTAAAAGTTTTGAGATATGTGGGTGGCCCCATCCCTCACCTGGGGTCTGTGCCTATTTACTGGAGGTGATTTCTACAAGTTCTATGTTCTCTTTGTTGGGTTTTCTGGCTAATGTCAACCCTCATGGGTCCTAGGAACCTCTTGCTTCCCTGGCATCTGGATCTTTCTAATGGCTACCCCACTTCCCCAGCCTCTACTACTACATATTTTTATTCATTTTTTTGGCCCTCAGAACTTTTCTCCTGTCTCTTCCCAAACCTGATTCTGCCCCACTTTTTCCCCTCTCCTCCTCTTTCCCTCCCAAGTTCCTCCCACCCTCTACTTTACTTGATTATTTTGTTCCCCCTTCTAAGTAGGAGTGAAGCATCCACATTTTGGTCTTTCTTCTTGTTAAGCTTCATAGAATCTGTGAGTTATCTCATAGGATTTCTGAACTTTTGGAGTAATATCCACTTATCAGTGAATGCAGGGGTGTCCTTTTGTGTCTGAATTATTTCACTCAGGATGATGTTTTTAGTTCCGTTTATTTGCCTGCAAATTTCATGAAGGCACTGTTTTTAATAGCTGGCTAGTACTCCATTATGTAAATGTACCATATTTTCTGTATCTGTTCTTCTGATGACAGACATCTGAGTTGTTTCCAGTTTCTGGTTATGAATATAGTGGAACACTTGTCCTTGTTCTACACTGGAACATTTTTTTTGGGTATATGCCCAGTAGTGGTATAGCTGGGTCTTCAGATAGAACTATTTCCAATTTTCTGATAAACTGCCAGATTGTTTTCTAGAGTAGTTTTACCAGCTTGGTGTCCCAACAGCAATGGAGTGTTCCCCCTTTTCCATATTCTTGCCAGCATCTGCTGTCACCTGAGTTTTTGATCTTAGCCATTTTAATTGATGTTAGTGCAATCACAGTGTCATTTTAATTTGTATTTTTTACATGACTAATGATGTTGAGCATTTCTTTAAGTGTTTCTCAACCATTTGAGATTCCTCAATTGAGATTTTTGTTTAGCTCTGTACCCCATTTTTTTTAAAGTTAGGTTATTTGGTTCTCTGGAATCTAATTTCTTGAGTTCTTTGTATATTTGGATAGTAGCCCTTTATTGGATCTAAGGTTGGTAAAGATCTTGCCCAATTTGTTGGTTGCTATATTGTCTTAATGTTAGTGTCCTTTGCCTTACAGAAGCTTTGTAATTTTATGAGGTCCCATTTGTCAATTGCATGAGCCATTGCTGTTGTGTTTAGGAGATTTTCTCCTGTGTCAATGTGTTCAAGGTTCTTTTCTACTACCTCTTCTATTAGATTCAGCATAACTAGTTTATGTGGAGGTCTTTTTTTAAGGTTGTAATTAATATTTATGGGCACATATACATACACATATATAAATATATAACAATAATATAGGAAAAAAGACTATTAATTTGAGGGGACAAAAGAGAGACTAGGAGGGGCTGTAGGGAAGAAAGGGGGATGTGATACAGTTCTATTTTAATTAAAATATATTCTTTGTTTTTTTGTTGAACTTCACACAGTCTGTGAGTTGTTTCTGATGTGTTCAGAGCTTTCAGGAGTTAGTATTCCATTATAAGTGACTGCATATTTTGTCTGTTCTCTTGTGACTGGGTTATCTCACTCAGGATGATATTCTCAAGATGCATCCATTTTCTTAAGAATTTCATAAAGTCATTGTTTCTGATAGCTGAGTAGTACTCCATTGTGTAGATGTTCCACAATTTTTGTATCCATTCATTTACTGAAGGACATCTGGGTTCTTTCCAGCTTCTGGCTATTATAAATAGAGCTGCAATGAACATTGTGGTGCATGTGTCTTTGTTGTATATTGGTGTGTCTCTGGGGTAAATGCCCAGAAGTGGAATAACTGGGTCTTCAGGTAGTACTATGTCCATTTTTCTGAGGAACCGCCAGACTGATTTCTAGAGTGGTTGTATCAGTGTACAACCCCATCAGCAGTGGAGAAGTGCTCCTCTTTGTCCACATCCTCACCAGCATCTGTTGTCATCTGAGTTTTGGATCTTGGCCAATCTGACTGGTGTGAGGTGGAATCTCATGGTTGTTTTAATTTGCATTTCCCTAATGGCTAAGGATGGTGGGCACTTCCTTAGATGTTTCTCAGCCATTCGATATTCCTCGATTGAGAACTTTTTGTTTAAGTCTGTACCCCATTTTTTTTACTAGAATTGTTTAATTCTCTGGTGTCTAGCTTTTTGAGTTCTTTGTATACCTTGAATATTAGGCTTCTATCTGATGTGGGGTTGGAAAATATCTTTTTCCACTCTGTTTGCTGCCATTTTGTTTTCTTGACAGTGTCTTTAGCCTTACAGAAACTTTGAAATCTCATTAATTCCTATTTGCCAATCTTTGACGTTAGAGCTCAAGGTACTGGTGTTCTGTTCAGGAAATTTTCTCCTGTGCCTATGAGTTCTAAAGTTTTGCCTACTTTCTCATCTAATAGTTTCAGTGTAACTGGTTTAATGTGGAGATCTTTGATCCACTTACACTTGAGCTTTGTATAAGGAGATAAGAAAGGGTCTATTTTCATTCTTCTGCATGCTGAGTGCCAGTTGGACCAACACCATTTGTTGAATAGGCTGTCCTTTTTCCATTGAATGTTTACGGCTCCTTTGCCAATTATCAGGTGACCATGTATGTGAGGGCTTATTTCTGGATCTTCTATTCTATTTTATTGATCCACATGCCTATTTCTGTACCAGTACCATGCAGTTTTCAGCACAATTGCCTTGTAATATAGCTTGAGGTCAGGGATAGTGATTCTTGCAGATGTTTTCTTGTTGTTGAGGATGGATTTCACTATTCTAGGTTTTTTGTTATTCCAGATGAAATTGCACATTGCTCTTTCCAACTCCATGAAAAACTCAGTTAAAATTTTGATGGGGATTGCATTGAATCTGTAGATTGCTTTTGGTAAGATGGCCATTTTAAAAATGTTGATCCTTCTGATTCATGAACATGGGACATCTTTCCATTTTCTGAGATCTTCCTCAATTTCCTTCTTTAAAGGTTTGAAGTTTTTGACATACAGATCCTTCACTTGCTTAGTTAGAGTCACACCAAGGTATTTCATAGTTTTTGTGAATATTGTGAAGGGTATCTTTTCCCTAATTTCTTTCTTCACATGTTTGTCCTTTGAATTTAGGAAGACTACTGATTTGTTTGAGTTAATTTTATACCCAGCCACTTTGCTGAACTTATCAGCTGTAGGATTTCTCTGATGGAAATTGTAAGGTCGATTAAGTATACTATCATGTCATCTGCAAATAGTGAAGTTTTTATTTCTTCCTTTCCAATTTGTATCCCTTTGATTTCTTTTTGCTCTCTAATTTCTCTGGCCAGGAATTTCAGTACTATGTTGAATAGGTAGGGGGAGAGTGGGCAGCCTTGTCTAGAACCTGATTTTATTGGGGTTGCTTCAAGTTTCCCACAGTTAAGTTTGGTGTTGGCTGTTGGTTTGCTTTATATTTCTTTTATTATGTTTAGGTATAAGCCTTGGATTCCTGTTCTTTCCAAGACTTTTAAAATGAAGTGGTGTTGGATTTTGTCAAATGCTTTCTCAGCATCTAGTGAAATAACCATGTGGTTTTTTTCTTTTAGTTTGTTTAAATGGTGGATTACATTGATGGATTTTTTATATTAAACTATCCCTGCATCCCAGGGATGACGCCTACTTGATCATGGTGCATGATCATTTTGATGTGTTCTTGTATTCGGTTTGCAAGGATTTTGTTGAGTATTTTTACATCAATATTCATAAGTGAGATTGGTCTGAAGTTCTCTATCTTTGTGGGGTCTTTGTGTGGTTTAGGAACAAGGGTTACTGTAGCCTCAAAAAATGAGTTAGGTAGTGTTCCTTCGAATTCTATTTTGTGAAATAGTTTGGAGAGTATTAGTATTATGTCGTCAATAAATGTCTGATAAAACTCTGCACTGAACCCATCTGGACCTGGGCTTTTCTTCGTTGGGAGGCTTTTGATGACTGCTTCTATTTCTTTAGGTGTTATGGGATTATTTTGATGGTTTACCTTGTCCTCGTTTAACTTTGGTATCTTGTATCTGTCTAGGAATTCATCCATTTCCTTTAGATTTTCCAGCTTTGTTTAGTATAGGCTTTTGTAGTAGGATCTGATTATTTCTTGAATATCCTCAGTTTCAGTCATTATTTCTCCACTTTCCGTTCTGATTTTGTTAATTTGTATACTCTCTCTTTGTCCTCTAGTTAGTCTGGCTAAGGGTTTATCAATCTTGTTGCTTTTCTCAAAAAACCAGCTCTTGGTTTTGTTGATTCTTTCAATGGTTCTTTTTTTTTCTATTTGGTCTATTTTTGCCCTATGTTTGATTATTTCTTGCTGTCTACTCCTTTTGTGTGTATCTGCTCCCTTTTGTTCTAGAGCTTTCAATTGTGCTGTCAGGTTGCTAGTATATGCTCTCTCCAGTTTCTTTTTGGAAGCACTCAGAGATATGAGTTTTCCTTTCAGTACTTATTTCATTGCACCCCATAGGTTTGGGTATGTCATGTTTTCATTTTTATTGAATTCTAAAAAATTCTTAATTTTTTTCTTTATTTCTTCTTTGACCCTGCTATCGTTTAATAGAATATTGTTTAGTTTTCATTTGTATATTGGCTTTTTGTTGCCTTTGTTGTTATTAAAGACCAGCCTTAGACCATGGTGATCTGAAAGGATGCATGGGAGTATTTCGATCTTCTTGTCTTGATTGAGGCTCGTTCTGTGTCAAATTATGTGGTAAATTTTTGAGAAGGTGCAGTGAGGTTATGTGAAGAAGGTGCATTCTTTTGTTTTAGGATGATATGTTCTATAGATATCTATTAATTCCAGTTGGTTCATAGTCTCTGCTAGTTTTACAGTTTCCTTGTTCAGTTTCTGTTTCCATGATCTGTCTATTGGTGAGAGTGGGGTATTAAAGTCTCCCATTATTATTGTGTGGGGTAAAATTATTCTTTGAGCTTTAGTAGGGTTTCTTTTATGAATATGTGTGCTTTTGTATTTGGAGCATATATGTTAAGGATTGACCGTTCCTCCTGACAGATTTCCTCTGTAATGAGTAAAAAGTGTCCTTCCTTATCTTTTTTATAACTTTTGGTTGAAAATCTACTTTATTCGATATTAGAATGGCCATTCCAGCTTGCTTCTTGGGGCCATTTGCTTGGAAGGTTTTTTCCCACCCTTTTACTCTGAGATAGTGTCTGTCTTTGTCTCTGATATGAGTATCCTGTATGCAGCCAAGTGCTGGGTTTTGTTTATTTATTCAGTCTTACAGCCTATATCTTTTTATTGGGGAGTTGAGTCCATATATGTTAATAGATATCAAGGAATAGTGGTTGCTCTTTCCTGCTATTGTTGCTTTGGCAGGTTGAATTGTGCCTGTGTGTGTCTTTCTTCTTTTGGTTTTCTTTCTTAGACATTTTCTTGTTTTTACTATGAGCTGATTCCCTCATTGTATTGGGTTTTCTACCTATAATTCGTTGTAGTGCTGGGTTTGTGTTCATGCATAGTGTGAATTTAGTTTTGTCTTGGAATATCTTCCTTTCGCCATCCATGGTGATTTATAGTTTTGCTGGCTATAGCAGCTTGGGCTGGCACTTGTGCCCTTTTAGGGTCTGCATGATGTCTGTCCAGGCTCTTCTAGCTTTCATAGTCTCTGTTGAAAAATCAGGTGTGATTCTGATTGTTTTGCCTTTATATGTTACATGACCTTTTCCCCTTTTCTGGTCCTACCTATTTGGAGTTCTGTAGTCTTCTTTTATGCTCGTGGTCATCTCATTCTTAAGGGTACGGAAGTTTTCTTTCAGGATTTTGTTGAAGATATTTACTGTACCTCTTATTTGATATTCTTCACCCTCTTCTATTCCTATTATCCTTAGGTTTGGTCTTCTCATTGTGTCCTGGGTTTCCTGCACATTTTGGGTTAGGAGCTTTTTGTTTTTGCATCTTCTCTGACTGTTTTTTCTATGTTTTCAATTTTGTCTTCAGCCCCTGAGATTCTCTCTTCCATCTCTTGTAGTCTGTTGGAAATGCTTGCACCTGTGACTCCTGATTTCTTTTTTAGGTTTTCTACCTCTAGGGTTGTCTCTTTTAGTGTTTTCTTTATTGTGTCCATTTCCATTTTAAATTTCTTCTTCCATTCCTTCAGGTCTTTGGTTTTGTTTTTGTCTAGTTCTTTGAGTTCTTTCAGTTTTTTTCTAGTTTATTTTTTAAAAGCTTCTAATTCTTAATGCTTTTCCTCCCATTCTTTTTTAAGGATCTCTATCATCATCTTGAGGTAGGATATCATGTCTGAGTCTTCTTCTTCTGGAGTGTTTGGCATTCCGCTGTGAAGGGAGAGCTGGGTTCTAGTGTTGCCAGTTTGTCTTGGTTTCCCTGGGGTACATTTTTTCCGCTTTCTTCTTGCCATCTTGTTTTCAGTGATTGGTTCTCGCCTTTCCCTTGTACCTGGCCTGTGTCCCTGGATCTCCACTCTTCCTGGTGGTGGATGGTCCAAGCGCCTGTTGTGCACCCGAAAAGCTGCCGGTGGGAACAGAGTGCTCAATGCCACTGGGTTCCTGGATCCCTGGTTCAAGCCGGGTAGGCACACACTTTTTGCGTGCTCCACTGAGATCTCTCTGCCCCCTGGCTAGTAGGAATCCGTTCTCACCTGGTTCTTGCCTCTCTGGTGTGTCTGGGTCTCCGCTCTTCTTGGTGGCAGATGTTCCGAGTCTTTCGAGGTCTTTAATACACTTGGACTTTACCTTTGTACAAGAAGATCAGAATGGATCAATTTATATTTTTTTACATGCTGGATGCCAGTTGAACCAGCACTATTTGTTGAAAATGCAGTCTTTTTTCTACTAGATGATTTTAGTTTTTTTTTTTGTCAAATATCAAGTAACCATAGGTGTTTAGGTTTATTTCTGGGTCTTTGGTTCTATTTCATTGATCCAACTGCCTGTCTTTGTAGCAATACCATTTTTAAAAAAATCAATATAACTTTTGACGTTCAGGGATTGTGATTCCTCCAGAAGTTCTTTTATTGTTGAGAATAGTTTTCGTCATCCTCAGTGTTTTGTTATTCCAGATGAATTTGAGAATTGCTCTTACTATCTCTGTGAAGAATTAAGTTGGAATTTTGATGGAGATTGCATTGAATCTGTAGATTGCTTTTCGTAAGATGGCCATTTTTACTATATTAATCCTGCTGATCTATGAGCATGGAAGATATTTCCATCTTCTGAGGTTTGTTGTGAGAAGATTAATTTCTTGGTTCCTTTGAGGGGGTATTTTCCCTTCTTGTGTTGCGGTTTTTCTTCTGTTATCCTCTGTAGGACTGGTTTAGTGGAAAGAAACTGTTTAGATTTGTTTCTTTTTCTTATGGAATATATTGGTTTCTTCATCTATAGCAATTAAGAGTTTTGAAGAGTATAGTAGCCTGGGCTGACATTTATGCTTTTTTTTTTTTTAAGGTTCTGTATGATATCTGCCCTAGATTTTCTGGCTTTTAGAGCCTTTGTTGAGAAGTCCAGTGTAATTCTGATAGGTTTGTCTTTATATGTTACTTGGCCTTTTTTCCCATATAACCTTTAACATTATTTCCTTGTTCTGTGCATTTGATGTTTTGATTATTATGGGACAGAAGGAATTTCTTTTTTGATCCAATGTATTTGGTGCTCTGTAGGCTTTTTATACATGCATGGGCATCTCTTATTTTATGTTAAGGACATTTTTTTCCCTTTGATTTTCTTGAAGATGTTTACTGGTCCTTGGATTTGTGAATCTTCACTCTCTTCTATACTTACTATTCTTAGGTTTGGTCATTTCATTGTGTCCTGAATTTTCTGGATGTTCTGAGTTAGGAGCTTTTTGCACCTTGTATTTACTTTGACTGTTGTGACAATGTTTTCCTCTACACCCGAGAGTCTCTCATTTCTCTTGTATTCTGTTGGTGATGCTTGCATCTATGACTCCTGATCTCTTTCTTAGGTTTTCCATCTCCAGGGTTGTCTCACGTTTTGATTTCTTTATTGTTTCTATTTTTATTATATTATTAGATTCTGCATTGTTTTGTTCAAATCTTTCACCTGTTTTCCTATATTTCTTTAGGGGATTTATGTTTCCTCCTAAAGGGCTTCTACTCATTTACCCGTGTTTTTCTTGTATTTCTTTAAGGGAGTTTAAGCACTGGTTTCTGTTGCTAATGTTTTTGAGCTTTCCTCTTAGCATCTGGTTATCTCTGGTGTTAACTGGCCTTGCTGTCTCTGACTGGAGCCTCTCTGTCCTGTGTTCCAGGTTATGTTGGGCCTCCTCGTATCAGGCTATCTCTGGGTGTGGGAGGGGGTCTGGAGAGCCTGATCTGTGATCCTGGCTGTGTCAGACCTTCTGGGGGTCAAGTTGTCTCTGGGTATGGCAGGGGTGGAGAGGGGTGCTAGAGCATAGGATGGGTGGAATGAGTGGAAAGTGTGTCTCAGGCAGGGTGGGAGGTCCTGTGTTCTCTGGGTCTGGGGTGGGGTGCCAGTCAGGCCAGGTATTGAGTTGAGGGTGGGAAACTCACCTGTGTGCCTGGGGGTGTCAAAATTTCTGGGGGCTCAAGCTGTATCTGGATGTGTGTGGGGTTTTGGGGGGCTGGTGCATAGGATCTTTTCCTGGGTGCATATTTGAACCAGAATGAACTCTCAACATCCTTTCTTAAGGCATTCATGATACCAGCCCAGAGATGGCACCACCAAAAATGGACTAGGTCTGCTCCCACCAACCACTAATGATATATAGTGAAGTATAATTTTTTTATTGTTATATGCCATGTTTATATAGTCTTTTGAAAAGTCTCTATTTATTTCCTTAGTCCATTAATTTATTGGGTTGATCAGCTTCTTGCTGCCTGTTATGTGTGTGTGTTCATTCTTTGAATACATTAGGTGATAATCTTTTATAGCTGGCAAATTTTTTCTCCTGTTCTATAGTTGTATCTTCATTCAGCTAATTTTTTTTTGATGTACAGAAGTTTTGTAATTTCATAAGGTTCCATTTGCCAACTACTGGCCTTACTTCTTGAGAAAGTAGAGTTCCAAGATTTTTTTTTTTTTTTTTTGAAATGCATGGGAGTACACTGTTACTTTCTTCAGACACACCAGAAGAGGGCATTTGATTCCATTGCAGATGGCTGTAATCCACCATGTGGTGGCTGGGAACTGAACTCAGGAAGAGCAGTTAATGCTTTTGACTACTAGCTGAGCCATCTCTTCAGCCTTGAGGAATTGGAGTTCTACTTAGAAAGTCATTGTCTTGTCTATTTGGTGGTTAGTGTGACAGCACAATTATTATGTATTATCAGATTAAAAGATTTAAAACACAAGACTGTGGGTAAAAACATGTATTTCACAAACTTCTTTAAGAATAAGTTCATATGTGTTTGTGTGCTGAATGAACTTTTGGTGCATATAAAAATTAGCTTTTGTACATTGCTTCAGTTCTGCTGTAATTTTTCTTTTCTTTATTGGAATAGGTAATAATGAAATATACAATCCAAAAATTACTTACATTCAGTGAAAGTCAGTTGAAATTACTGAATTAGTTTTTAGCATAGGTAGGAAATTCATACCCCATGATAACAGATTAGTGGTTAATTAACAATTACCTTTGTGAATTGACCTCACCAAGTGCCTTAATGTAAATTGTAAATGGTATGAATTACAATTTTAGGAGTATTTGTCATTATGGTATATTCTACTTTCAGAGATCAAGAAGGAATGTGGCTAACTTCACTACAGTGAGTGAATTTCTTCTCATTGGGTTTTCCAGAAAGCCTGGGGTAGAATAATTTTCTTGGCTTTACTCTTGGTAGTTTTAATTGGCAATATATTATTATTGCTGATACTTCTCTGGACTATCATCTCTGTCCACTCAAGCATTTCCTCTTGACACATCTTTTCTGCTTGGATCTCTACTACATTTCTGTGATGGTGTCAAAGTTCATCTGTAGCCCATTTATGCACGGTGCCCACATTTCCCCATAAAATGCACATAGTACCATTTTGCATTCACAACCTTCACAGTCTGTAGCTGCACTACCATGGCCATGGTCACAGTCATGTCCCAAGACTGTTTTGTGATTCTGTACTACAAAGTCATCATAACTGTCAGCACACGTATGCATGGGGGGTTAGCTCTTTGGTCAGTGTTATGTGGAATCATCTTTGGAGCTATGCACACAGCTGTGACTCCCCAATCTGCTCTGTGGGCCCAATGTCATTCACAGTTCTGTGATGTTCTCTAGGTCTTGAAACCTTCTCCTTCCAATGATTATTCCAGTGATCTTGGATCACTGGCTTCCTACTCAGTCTGGCACTTGTCAGCTTCATCTCTATTTGTTTTGCCTGTGAGCATACATTTTCTATTGTGCTAAGGATGCTATCTGTGGTGGGTAGAACCAGTCTTTTTGACTTATCTAGACCACATATCTATAGTCTTATTTTTATCCCTACTGGTGTCTTTGAGTTTCTAAAGTTTCTAAACCCACATTCAGAATTGTCAACTCATTAGACTTCGTAGTTTTTTATACTTTTCTTCCTTCAACACTCAGTCCAGAAATCTGCAGCCTAAGAAATGAGGACATAGACATAGTCCTAAGGAAGATTTTTTTCTTTTATTCCTTTTCTCTTAAATTATTATTATTTTTATTATTTTATTTACATTCCAGTTGTACACACATAGACACACACACACACACACACACACACACACACACACACACACACACACACACACAGTTTCTCATCCCATTCCTCCTCCCCCTTGACTCTGAGAGGGTGCTACACTCACCAGACCTGCCCCTTCCCTGAAGCCTCAAGTCTCCTGAGGATTAAGCAGAACTCTCACCGAAACCTCACCAGGCAGACCTCTGCTATTTTTGTGCCAGGATCAGCCAATGATGGCTCAGTTTCTGGGACCTCTGTGGGGTCTGGGTTAGTTGAGACTGTTAGTCTTCCTATGGGGTCATTTCCTCATCAGCTTCTTCAATCCTTTCCCTAATTCAACCATGGGGGTCCCTGACTTCAGTTCAATGGGTGTAAGTATTTGCTTCTGTCTCAGTCAGCTGCTGGTAGGGCCTTTCAGCGAACAGCCAAGCCAGGCTCCTGTCTGTAAGCACACATAGCATCAGTAATACTGTCATGCTAGGTGCCCCCTCCTCCCTCATGATATATATATATATATATATATATCCCAAATTGAGACATTCACTGGGCAGCTCTTTTCTATGTCTCTTCTCTATATCTGTTCCTGCAGTTCTTTTATTTTATTATATTTTATTTTATTTATTTATTTTTTCAAAGTCTTCTTGTTTTGTATATATATATATATATATATATATATATATATATATATATATATATATATATATATATATTGTTTTCTTTATTTCTTGGACTTCATACAGTCTGTGAGTTGTTTCTGGGGGAGTGCAAGCCTCTGGGGTTAGCATCCCAATATCAGTGACTGCATATTATGTCTGTTCTTATGTGACTGGCTTATCTCACTCAGGATGATATTCTCTAGATGCAGCCATTTTCTTAAGAATTTGGTTAAGTCATTGTTTCTGGTGTCTGAGTAGTATTCCATTGTGTATATGTACCACAATTTTTGTATCCATTCATCTTCTGAAGGACATCTGGGTTCTTTCCAGCTTCTGGCTATTATAAATAGAGCTGTTATGAACATTGTGGTGCATATATCTTTGTTGTGTATTAAAGTGTCTCTGGGGTATATGCCCAGAAGTGGAATAGCTGGGTCTTCAGGTAGTACTATATCCAATTTTCTGATGTATCGCCAGACTGATTTCCAGAGTGGTTGTACCAGTTTGCAACCCCACTAACAGTGGAGAAGTGTTCCTCTTTCTCCGCAGCCTCGCCAGCATCTGCTGTCATCTGAGTTTTGGATCTTGGCCAATCTGACTGGTGTGAGGTGAAATCTCAGGGTTGTTTTGATTTGCATTTCCCTGATGGCTAAGGATGTCCGGCACTTCCTCAGATGTTTCTTGGCCATTCAGTGTTCCTCAACTGAGAAGGTTTTGTTTAGCTCTGTACCCCATTTTTTAATAGGGTTATTTGATTCTCTCGTGTCTAGCTTTTTGAGTTCCTTGTACACCTTGGATATTAGGCCTCTATCTGATGTGGTGTTGGTAAAGATCTTTTCCCATTCTGTTGGTTGCCTTTTTGTTTTCTTGACAATGTCCTTAGCCTTACAGAAACTTTGCAATCTCATTAAGTCCCATTTGTTAATCTTTGACCTTAGAGCTTGAGCCATTGGTGTTTTGTTCAGGAAATTTTCTCCTGTGCCTATGTGTTCTAAGGTTTTCCCTACTTTCTCATCTAATAATTTCAGTGTATCTGGTTTAATGTGGAGATCTTTGATCCACTTACACTTGAGCTTTGTACAAGGAGATAAGAAAGGGTCTATTTTCATTCTTTTGCATGCTGAGTGCCAGTTGGACCAGCACCATTTGTTGAATAGGCTGTTCTTTTTCCATTGAATGTTTACAGCTCCTTTGTCAAAAATCAGGTGACCATATACATGAGGGCTCATTTCTGGGTCTTCTATTCTATTACATTGATTCACATGCCTATTTCTGTACCAGTACCATGCAGTTTTCAACACAATTGCTTTGTAATGTAGCTTGAGGTCAGGAATAGTGATTCCCGCAGATTTTTTTTGTTTTTGAGGATGGATTTCGCTATTCTGGGTCTTTTGTTGTTCCATATGAAATTGCACATTGATCTTTCCAATTCCTTAAAAAACTGGGTTGGAATTTTGATGGAGATTGCATTGAATCTGTAGATTGCTTTTGGTAGGATGGCCATTTTTAAGATGTTGTTCTTTCCAATCCATGAGCATGGGAGATCTTTCCATTTTCTGAGATCCTTCTCAATTTCTTTCTTTAGAGGTTTGAAGTTCTTATCATACAGGTCCTTCACTTGCTTAGTTAGAGTCACACCAAGGTATTTCATAGTTTTTGTGACGATTGTGAAGGGTACCTTTTCCCTAATTTCTTTCTCCACATGTTTGTCCTTTGAGTATAGGAAGGCTACTGATTTGTTTGAGTTAATTTTGTATTCAGCCACTTTGCTGAACTTGTTTATCAGCTGTAGGAGTTCTCTGGTGGAATTTTTGGGGTCACTCAAGTACACTATCATGTCATTGGCAAAGAGTGATGTTTTTATCTCTTCCTTTCCGATTTGTATCCCCTTGACCTCCTTTTGCTGTCTAATTGCTCCAGCCAGGACTTCCAGTACTATGTTGAATAGGTAGGCGGAGAGTGGGCAGCCTTGTCGAGTCCCTGATTTTAGTGGGAATGCTTCAAGTTTCTCGCCATTAAGTTTGATGTTGGCTGTTGGTTTGCTGTATATTGCTTTTATTATGTTTAGGTATGCACCTTGGATTCCTGTTCTTTCCAGGACTTTTAACATGAAGGTGTGTTGGATTTTGTCGAATGCTTTCTCAGCATCTAGTGAGATGACCATGTGATTTTGATCTTTGAGTTTGTTTATATGGTGGATTACATTGATGGATTTCCTTATATTAAACCATCCCTGCATCCCAGGGATAAAGCCTACTTGGTCATGATGAATGATCGTTTTAATGTGTTCTTGGATTCGGTTTGCAAGGATTTTGGTGAGTATTTTTGCATCAATGTTCATAAGTGAGATTGGTCTAAAGTTCTCTTTCCTAGTAGGGTCTTTGTGTGGTTTCGGTATGAGGGTTATTGTAGCCTCAAAAAATGAGTTAGGTAGTATTTTATCTGATTCTATCTTTTGGAATAGTTTGTAGAGTATTGGTGTCATATCCCCAATAAATGTCTGGTAAAATTCTGCACTGAACCTGTCTTGACCTGGGATTTTTTTGGTTGGGAGACTTTTGATGACTTCTTCTATTTCTTTAGGCGTTATAGGGTTATTTAGATGGTTTACTTGGTCCTGGTTTAACTTTGGGATCTTGTATCTGTCTAGGAATTCATCCATTTCCTCCAGATTTTCCAATTTTGTGGAGTATAAGTTTTTGTAGTAGGATATGATGATTTCTTGAATATCCTCAGTTTCAGTTGTTATGTCCCCACTTTCATTTCTGATTTTGTTAATTTGTATACTCTCTCTTTGCCCTCTAGTTAGTCTTGCTAGGGGTTTATCAATCTTGTTGATTTTCTCAACGAACAATCTCTTGGTTTTGTTGATTTTTTTAATGGTTCTTTTTGATTCTATTTGGTCTATTTCTGCCCTAATTTTGATTATTTCTTGCCATCTACTCTTTTTGGGCATATCTGCTTCCTTCTGTTCTAGGGCTTTTAGCTGTGCTTTCAGGTTACTGATGTAAGCTCTCTCCAGTTTCTTTTTGGAAGCACTTAGGGCTATGAGTTTTCCTCTCAGTACTGCTTTCATTGCATCCCATAGGTTTGGGTATGTTGTGTTTTCGTTTTCGTTGAATTCTAGAAAATCCTTAATTCCTTTTTTTATTTCTTCTTTGACCCTGCTATCGTTTAACAGAGCGTTGTTTAGTTTCCATGTGTATGTGGGCTTTTTGTTGTCTTTGTTGTTGTTAAAGACCAGCCGTAGACCATGGTGATCTGAGAGGATGCATGGGAGTATTTCAATCTTCTTATATCTATTGAGGCTTACTCTGTGTCCAATTATGTGGTCAATTTTCGAGAAGGTGCCATGGGGTGGTGAGAAGAAGGCGTATTCTTTTACTTTAGGATAATATGTTCTGAATATATCTATTAATTCTAGTTGGTTCAAAGTCTCTGCTAGTTTTGCAGTGTCCTTGTTCAGTTTCTGTTTCCATGATCTGTCCATTGGTGAGAGTGGGGTATTAAAGTCTCCCACTACTATTGTGTGGGGTGAAATGTATTTTTTGAGCTTTAGTAGGATTTCTTTTATGAATGTGGGTGATTTTTTATTTGGAGCATATATGTTAAGGATTGAGAGTTTCTCCTGACAGATTTCCCCAGTAATGAGTAAAAGGTGTTCTTCCTTATCTTTTTTGATAACTTTTGGTTGGAAATTTACTTTATTCGATATTAGAATAGCCACTCCAGCTTGCTTCTTGGAGCTGTTTGCTTGGAAGTTTTTCTCCCACCCTTTAACTCTGAGATAGTGTCTGTCTTTGTCTCTGAGATGAGTTTCCTGTATGCAGCAAATGGCTGGATTTTGTTTATGTATCCAGTCTGTTAGTCTATGTCTCTTTATTGGGGAGTTGAGTCTATTTATGTTAATAGATATCAAGGAATAGTTGTTTCTGTTTCCTGAAATTATTGCTTTTGTGGGTTGAGTTGTTTCTGTGTCTTTTTCTTCTTTTAGTTTTTTTTGTTTAGGAGTTTTCTTGTTTTTACTAGGCTGTATTTTCCCTCATTGTATTGGGTTTTCCACCTATAATTTGTTGTAGTGCTGGGTTTGTGGTCAGATATTGCGTAAATTTTGATTTGTTTTGAAATATCTTCATCTCTCCATCGATGGTGATTGATAGTTTTGCTGGGTATAGCAGCTTCGGCTGGCACTGTGTTCTCTTAGGGTGTGCGTGATGTCTGTCCAGGCTCTTCTAGCTTTCATAGGCTCTGTTGAGAAATCGGGTGTGAGTCTGATTGGTCTGCCTTTATATGTTACCTGACCTTTTTCCCTTACTGCTTTTAAGTATTCTTCTTTGCTTTGGGCACTTGGTGTTTTGACTATTATGTGTCGGGAGGTATTTCTTTTTTGGTCCAACCTATTTGGAGTTCTGAAGGCTTCTTTTATGCTCGTGGTCATCTCATTCTTGAGGGTAGGGACGTTTTCTTCTACGATTTTGTTGAATATATTTACTGTGCCTCTTAGTTGATACTCTTCTCCCTCTTCTATTCCTATTATCCATAGGTTCGGTCTTTTCATTATGTCCTGGATTTCCTGGACATTTTGGGTTAGGAGCTTTTTGTTTTTTGCATCTTCTCTGACTGTTTTGTCTATGTTTACAATGTTGTCTTCTGCCCCCGAGATTGTCTCTTCCATCTCTTGTAATCTATTGGAAATGCTTGCTTCTGTGATTCCTGATTTCTTTTTTAAGTGTTCTACCTCTAGGGTTATCTCTTTTAGTGCTTTCTTTATTGTGTCAATTTCCGTTTTAATTTCCCTCTTCCATTCTTTTATTTCTTTGGTAATGTTTTCCTCTAGTTCTTTGAGTTCTTTGAGTGTTTTTCTTGTTTCCTCTTTAAAAGCTTCTGAATCTTTTTGCTTTTCCTCCCGTTCTTGTTTAAGTATCTCTATCAGCATCTTGAGGTATGATTTCAAGTCTGTGCCTTGCTTTTCTGGAGTGTTTGGAATTCCGATGTTCGCTGTTATGGGAGAGCTGGGTTCTGGTGTTGCCAGGTTGTCTTGGTTTCCTTGGGATATACTCTTTCGCTTTCCTCTTGCCATTTTGTTGTCAGTGATATGTTTTTGCCTTTCCCTTGTATCTGGTCTGTGTCCCTGGATCTCCACTGGTCCAGGTGGCAGATGGGTCGAGCCCTGTTCTATGCCTCAGAGTATCCAGGTGGGAACAGAAGTTCTAAAGTTCTGTTCCTGGTCGCTGGATCAGACGGGGCGGGGCAGGGCAAGGCAGGGGGTGCACTTTCCTTGTGCACTCCGCAGAGATCTCTCTGCTCCCTGGCAGCTCAGGTCTCCCACCCACCAGTTGCTCAGCCTCTACGAGCCGCCGTTCCGGATGGCAGGTGGGCCAGGCTCTGCTCCCCTGCAGTTCTTTTAGACACGAACAATTTTGGTCAAAAAATTTGACTGTGGGTTAGTAAACTTGTCCCTCAGCTTGAGGCACTGTCTATCTACTGGAAGCCGATTCTTTGAGTTACCTCTCCCCAGTGTTGGTTATTTTGGCTAAGGTCACCCCCCATTGAATCCTTAGAGTCTCTCACCTCCAGGGTCTCTGGTATTTTCTAGAGACCCCCCACCTCCCACTTCCCAAGGCTGCTTATTACCAGTCATTCACTTGTTCCTCTGGGCTTCTCTGCTGTCCTTCCACCATACCCAATCCTGTTGCCCTTTCCTCTCCCCCTTCTCTCTTTTCAAGATCCCTCCCTCCCTTTGCATCCCATGATTAATTTCTTTCTCCCTCTAAGTGGGACTTAAGCATCCTCATTTGGGCCTTTGATTTTTCAAAAAAAAAACAAAAAGCAAAACAAAACTTTTTTCTTTTTATATCCATTATTTCCTTTTTGAGAGACAAATCATCAATGTGTATTTGGAAAAACAACAGAGTCAATTAAAACTAGAACAGAGCTAGTCAGCTCAGTAGGTAAAGACAAACAAGCTGAGTTAAATCCTTTAGACCCACATGGTGGGAAAAGAGAATAAGCTCTTGAAAGTTTCCTGACCTAAACATGTTGTAGCTCAAGTACACACAAATACGCATACACATGCACAATAAATAAGTTTAACAAAATATAAGCAAATAAACAAAATCTTTGCTGTGTAAGTAGACTCTTTAAGTCAGGAAAAGATTAGAGTTATATTTGTGTACTTTTGTAAATATAGTAGATTAAAATCTCATAAGCTAAATGGGGAGGGGATATTCTCCAACTTTAAAGACGCGACTTAATGTCTCTTCTTGGATATATATATATATATATATATATATATATATATATATATATATATATATATATATTTATTTATTTATATTGATATAAATATATATATTTAATCAGAGGCATGAAAGGAATTTGAAATTTCTTAATCACTGTTCCTGAGCCAGGGGACAAAGAGCATTACATACCTCTTTGGGAAGATAGCAACTGTACTGAAGAGAGCAACTGTGCTGAAGCGTGACTGCGGGAGGCAATGGGACCTACAACCTGAGGCTGCTATGGAGGCCAGAGTCAACTCTTAGCACAAGCTCTTACCTTTCCTCTCCAAAATTTATCACTGACAGGTGAATTGAAAACATTTTTACCATTTCCTCTTGTAATTTTATTCCTGGATATGACTGAAGAAATTCCAAGTCAACATATTACAAAGACACTTGCACATCAATTTTAAACACTGCTCACAGTAGGTAAGTTATGGAACAAATCTAGGTGTCTGTCTACAGAGGAATTGATCAAGAATATGCTACACAACACACACACACACACACACACACACACACACACACACACACACGCATATTTAGTTATAGGAAGAACAAAGTCATGTTGTTCTAGCCATTAGCAGTAAACTCATTAAATCAATTAAGGAAGTACCACTTATGGTCCCCAGATTATATCTACATGTTATAAAGACACAGAAAATCATGTATGTAATATGACAAGAAATAGAATAGAAACTATCTAGATTCTAGAATCTAGAGGAACCAGGAAGAATAATTTAAGAGGGCACAGGGAATTAATAATAGAAGTATATGAATATATAGGGTAGATGAAGTTCATTGGCTATCACCTACTTATAAAAGGTCCATATGTAGCTTAATACCATAGTCAGTGAATAAATTTTATTGGGAAAGAATGTAAAGTAAATATGTATGGATTAAAGAGACCTACAAACTAGGTCCCAGTGTGGCTGATTAAGTCAAATACAAAGATAACTTGCAGTAATTTGTACTTTAACATAGCATATGCAAAATCATTCATGTAACAAATGTATACATTACAACAGTTGGATGATCAAGAGAAAATAAAAATGAAGGATTCTATGCTAAAAGTACTACTAAAAATTTCAAGATGGTGTTTACAAAGCAGTAGCCAAGCTTGGGGCTTAGTTTATGTTGTTCATAGGGCAAGTGCCCATGTAGGTTGTGAAAAATAAAGGACCACAGAGGAATTGCCCAAAATTATACTCTCCTTTTGCAAATGTGGAAAAGTACCTTGTTTATTTTCATACCCATTCTGCTCAGTACCAGGGGACATGCCCCCATGTGGTTTATATGTCTCCAGATCTCTCTCATTAAAACACCAGGAGAATTGTTGGGGATGAAACGTAGGTCAGAACAATAACATGAACTGACACTTCCAATATTTTACAACCTATGAAATTTGTGTACATAAACCTGAGAATTTTTGTCACTTGTGCTGTGAACAATCAGCCAGGTAAGAGAATGAATTAGGTGTAAACTTGGAAATTTCCTGTTTTCTGTTCTTCAGGAGGCAATCTGTCTGCAACATTAAACATCAATACTCTGGGTTTAGAGTTGGTTCCCTGTCTCGAGATTGACTCTTCACTATGTTTGAGTATTGTGAAGGCTGTTTGTTTTCTGTATTATGTTACCATAACTCACCTCAATTAATAATCATGGTTACTTTAACGCTCTCTAAAGCCAACCTGAAATCGCCAAATATTGAAAGTACTGAACAGAATCAGTGACATTGACTATTCCAATTGCTATTTTTTCTTTAAGAATTTGGTAAATGTATATATATACACACATACATACACACACACAGACACACACACAGACACACACACACACACACACACACACACACACACACACACACACATATATGTATATACATAAAACTGCTTTGTTTTGTAGTCCAAAGATTCATAAGTTAACTGGCTCAAAGGAGTTGAGTTTTTAACCAGAACATTTGTTGAGGTTATAAACAGAGAAAATATGCATGGTTGTTAAAGAAACTGCCCTGAGTTCTTTGAAGGCAACCCTTCACAGAAAGACCCTCTGATTACATCATTTCTCAGACTGTGTTCCAGGTATAAAGCTTAGAATCCTTTGGAACCTTTACCAGTTTTATACAGTTCATTAGCTTTGGGTTTTGTTTTTTATGATGGACAATTTTTTTTTGTTCACCCTGAAATGTCTCACACCTTGAGTGGTTCCTTTTTTGTAGGTAATCTCCCTGGTGTTTGTATTTGTCTTATTCCTGTGCAGCTTGGAGAGTTCTCTCTGTTCATTCTAGCAACATGGGTGCTCCACACATTGATTTTCATTCTTCTTTTATGTATATAGAGTGAATCCAGCACACCTTTAAATGAAAGGAACCAGGAGAACTTCTCACAGCGATGTCTGCTCCTACCAGTGTATCTCAGGGAGACAATTCAGGTACTTTTCTAATATTGAGGACAAAGGCAATTTTTAAAGTTACCACCTTTCTTTTAAATAAGTTCTGAGTTTACAATTAAATAGGAAACCTTTCCCAAACAACATATTCCTCAAGAGCTTTACCATTCATTAAAACAATTCAATTTTGATTATGCAAGTAAAATAAATTATTCATTTTATTAGGTGAAAATAAGCCTTTTTTTTTTTTTTTTTTTGGATAGGAAGGAATGACAGGAATTAATTTGTTAGAGTGGAAACAGTCTTAAAATGAAAGCAGGTCCACCAAGGAAACTTTAAAGTAGGATGATTTAAGGCAGCCTGACTTTTGGGAAGATAAGACACAAGAGAGCTATTTCATATGGTCCCATTAGTGGTGCAAGAAAAGAGGTTAAGTAAACTTCCTCAATAATTGTAGAATGAGTTTAAATAGGTAACAGAGAACTCAAGATTTCAAAGAGACAAATGCCATTGGCTTTTGTAGTTCCTTCTGGTGAATTGAGGAAAGAAACTGCTAGGACCACAAAGCAGACATTTTCTTATTCAAGTATTCTGGGTCCTAGAAAAGGTTTTCTTTAGTGTTAGAATAGCCACGAGGATAGAAATGTCATAAAGTATAATTTATCATGCAAAAAGTTTATTGGGTCAGAATGGTAGTATAACTATAACCCCATCACTCAAGGAACTGAGAGAGGAGACTGAGTCATGAGCGTGGGGTACAATTTGAGACTGTCAACATCTTAGGGTTCTATTTCTTAGTGATTCAGACTATTGGAAGACACAAGCTCATTATTTTCTAAAATATTGAAAATGTATGCACATATCTGGTCAGTTCCTTGAGATTAATATGATCATGTTTCTCACCTCATCTGGCTCAATCACAAATAAGAAAGAAATCAGTGCAAAACTGTTTCTATATCTCACACCTTAGTAAAATCAGGTGGAGTTGCTATGTTATGATTAGTTGTCTATCCTTTCTATCAACTCTGTGATCGAAAGAATTAATCCCTGTCTGTTTTATTGATGTTAAACCCTTCAAGAATCTTCTTCCCTTTCAGAGTCTCCTGGTGGGATATTTAAAAACCTGTTCCCTGTTAGAGACAGCTAATGAAATGAAAAGAAAACTGGATTATTATGTAAATACACACAGCTTGAGAAAATGGTAGGATGGACTCTGTTCTGCATCTAAAATAAAAGACATTAATAATGAAAACTATAATAAATTAAAAGATGTTTGAATAGGAATATACAACAAAATTTTGGCTTGATATTTAATAGTCTGATAGGCAAATATATAAGATATTCACAATAGCTTTGCAGTGTTATTGAAAGCTACTCTCATGAACAGTGTTTAAGTTGGCATGAAATTATTGCCTAGAGAGACTGGTGGACAAAAATTAGTATTCCACAAACTATCCTGTCTTTTCTTTTTAAGTGTTACTGAATCAAACATTAGTCACTGAATTTATCCTCTTGGGGGTGACAGACATACAAGAATTAAACCCTATTCTCTTTGTCACGGTCCTTTCCATGTACTTTATCAATGTGTTTGGAAATGGAGCCATCCTGATGATTATCATCTTGGATTCAAGACTCCACTCACCTATGTATTTCTTCCTGGGAAACCTGGCATGTCTAGATATCTGCTTCTCCACTGTAACAGTGCCAAAGATGCTAGAGAACTTCTTCTCCACAAGCAAAACAATTTCCTTCTTGGGATGTATAACTCAGCTTCATTTCTTCCACTTCCTGGGTAGCACAGAGGCGCTGCTGCTGACAATCATGGCATTTGACCGCTTTGTGGCCATCTGCAAACCTCTCCACTACCCTTCCATCATGAATCGACAGGTCTGCATCCAAGTAGCTGTCTCTATCTGGGCCATTCCTTTTCTTCATGCTCTGGTTCACTCCATATTGACATCTCGATTAAACTTTTGTGGTTCCAACCATATCCGTCATTTCTTCTGTGATGTTAAGCCATTGTTGGAGCTGGCCTGTGGAAACACAGAACTCAATAGGTGGCTGCTCAATACTCTCACAGGGACAGTTGCCATTGGCCTCTTTTTTTTGACATTTCTGTCCTATTTTTACATCATCACCTACCTCTTTCTCAAGACCCGTTCCTGCAGCATGCTGCACAAAGCACTGTCCACTTGTGCCTCCCATTTCATGGTTGTCATTGTTTTCTATGCTCCCGTTCTCTTCATCTATATCAATCCTGATTCAGGGAGCTCCCTGGAAAAGGACAGGATCATTGCTGTCATGTACACTGTGGTCACCCCTGCACTCAATCCACTTATCTATACTCTGAGAAACAAGGAAGTGAGGGGTGCTCTGAATAGGAAAATCAGAACACTGGTTTGACTTGAAGAAAACTAGTAAGTTATTCTATGAAAACACAAACATTTAATTGTGAATACTAAAGTGTGAACTTTTTTATTTTGCAATTGTTTATGATATGTATAACAAAGTTGAACTGGTGAGATTGTGAATATATGAGAAGATGTGGCTCAATTGCATTTAAAATTGCAATCTATATATAAGATAAAAAATTGGGACAAACCAGGTACTCCCTATAAAATTCCATGTCTGATTTTTTTGGGAGATAAGCATTGATGAAAGTGACTTGTTATCTTTTCATGTAATTTTGTATGTAAATTCAATTATGCAAATAGCTGGAATCAGATAAAAGGAACGTGTCCTCCACACTTCCCTTTTGACTTCAGACTTTATTTTACCTAAATTGACTAATTTCTTCTCTAAGCAATAACAGTTCCCCCAAACATACCTGTTACCAACACCCCTTTATGCAACAATAATTGCCCCAAATATAATCGCCCTAACATTTGAAGAAACAAATTTGTTCGATTGGGGAAAAACTCACATTCAATGTCAGCTGACAATTTGGAACACTTTGGGTAGTCCCCAATTCCCGGGTTCTGATTGGTTTAATTTATAACCATAATAAGCTCAGCTCATCTTCTTGCAGGTTTTGTGTTTATAATTCCAACTTTATACCCTAGTTGGGGCTGCCACACAAAACAGGGCTTCTGAGTTCTTTTCTGGTGGTAATGATCTCTCAGTGACTCTGCTTAGTGGTGGTATTGATAAAAGGTTTTGCCATCTCATTAGCCTACTGGAGTATTCTCTACTGTTTTTCATATTACAGAATAAACTTAGTGTAAGAAAATATGTCTGAATTGCCCATGTTTTGAATAGATTATTAATAAGGCTATTTATCCATAAGGCCATTTAGTTTAAAATTGCATAATGTGATCAATAAAATCACTTTAAGAGGCAAAACTGGAAATGCAATCCAATATCTGACACATGCTATGTTTACACTTTACTACTGACCAATCTCCCTAGGGCTTTTTTCTGTAGTTTTTTTTTTTTTTTTTTTTTTTTTTTGAGACAGGGTTTATTGAAAATTTCCAGGATGTCCTGGAACTGACTGTTGTGTAGTAAGGCCTTGAATGTGCTGGGTTTCTGGTCAGGTTTTCAAGTGGCTGGGAACACAGTCATTGTCATTGTCACAATCTATATTTAAAGAAGTGTATGATTCTTGGGATTGGATACATCCAATTGGATAGATAGCAAGAGCCCTTATTTGTACATTTCCAGGCTTCAAGGACATTTCTTTGGAGGTCTTTGGATTCTCTAGCCACTAAATGATAGCTGTAAAAGTTAGGGTGGGCCAAATTTACCATGATGAGGCTTATATACATAGATAAAGCTGTATGTCATCAGAAGGGCAGACTATGCTGCAGATGGAAGCTGAATGTAGACAGGTAACAGCAGATCAACCACTGGAAGGAGAAGAAAGGCCCCTTGTGAGGTCCTGCTAGTGGGGTGTGACGGTGATGACAACAATGCACTGAGTGACTCTGAACTCCCCGGGGAAACCTGTATGAATGCTCAAGATGAACCATCAAGTCCATCCCTTGTGAACTTGACACAAAGCACAGCATTTTAAGCCATAATACTCCATCATAGCCCCTGAAATCTCACACTCATATAGTAATGCAAACGCACCACTTTGGGGCCTTTGGGTGGCTCACAGTTTAGGTAGATGCAGTCTGCAATGGTATGAATACACGATTTTCACAGAATGGCACTGTTTTGGAAGCTAAGGAAACATTGCAAGGTAGAATATGGCTTGAAGAAATTCATTTCTAGAGAAGTTCCTTTTATAGTGACTTGACCCTATGCTTCTTACCTTCTTCTGCTCTTCATGGCCCATGAAGTAAGAGCTTCTTCCATTACTCTTCTCCTGTAACAATATTTGGCATAAATGACAGGACCAAGAAACTATGTCCCAAATCTTCGAAACTTTCTAGCCGAATCAAATTCTTCTTGTTCCTTTTCCTCCCTTTCTTTCTCTTTTCTTCCTCTTCCTGTTTCTCTTTCCATTCTCCCTCCTCTTCCCCTCCCTCCTCTTTCTTTTCCTCCTCTTTCTCCTCATTCTGCCTAGGATACTATCTTTTAGACTGAATCATCTGTCTTAAGACTTAATAATCCTCCTAGATAATCACAGACCCTGTTATC
Source organism: Micromys minutus (assembly GCF_963924665.1). Lineage (NCBI taxonomy): Eukaryota > Metazoa > Chordata > Mammalia > Rodentia > Muridae > Micromys > Micromys minutus. Next base: position 751,524 of record NC_137960.1, on the reverse strand, counting down.
AATCATAGAAACTTTTGTGTCTGGAGCATGTCAGGAGGAATCCTGAATCCACATGAAAAATAGAAAGGGAATTGTTTTAGTATTTCAGAATATTTAATGAGCTGATAGACAGACATAAATAAATATTTATTACCTTACATTTTATAAAGCAAATTATGATGTTTGTATTGAGGGACCTACCACGAAAATCTATTCTCCTTTAAAATGATTTACTCACCAATTTTATCTAAGCATGGAGAATATGGATGTCAGTGAGTTGTAGCATATCTAATTTAGATTAATTTATTACAATTGTACAAGCTTCTCTACTGTAGTCACACCTTGTCCTTAGAGAAAAGAATCCTACACAGTTTCTGTTAAAATAACTGTTAACTTTTATGATCTGGACCAGCAGGTACTTCTTCTTCATGGTTTCTTAATGAAAAGGACCAGGGATGAAAATAATAAAGAAGACAAGAAAGTTTGGGTTGAGAGATTTTTAATGATATGATGGCTTATGATAAGTTTATTAAGACTTACAGCATATTATATATACTGCCTGCCATGTAAAAATGGGACAGACTCAGCAGAAAGTTATCATAGAATATGAGGGAGTCAGACAGAAGTTTTTTTTTTTTCCCTTACCGCTTTATTTAAAAAAAAGAAAAAAAAGAAAGATACATTTACAGATTTTTAAAGGCATCTTGGCATAACATTATAAGAATATTTTTGTCAGTACTAATTCTTTTAGAGGTTTCATAGCATGCATAGATATCCCACTAGTTACCATGAGCACGGAGTACCTGTAGGACAGAACATAACATGGGAACCGATTTCTTGTTGGGTATAGATTAAGCATAACGATCTGTGAACACCAAAAATTGCCACAAGGCTATTATCTTAACTCTTGGATTATTAATGATTTGAGGTTCAGGTGTGCCACACTCTGAGAGGGTGCTATACATTTATTTTTTCCCTAAGAAGGACTGAGGCTTTCTTTTTCTTTCTTTTTTTTTTTTTTGGCCTTTGTTTTTCTTGAGCTTCATATAGTCTGTGAGTTGTTTCTGGGGTGTTCAGAGCTTTCTGGGGTTAGTATCCAATTATCAGTGACTGCATATTATGTCTGTTCTTTTGTGACTGGGTTACCTCACTCAGGATGATATTTTCTAGATGCAACCATTTTCTTAAGAATTTCATAAGGTCATTGTTTCTAATAGCTGAGTAGTACTCCATTGTGTAAATGTACCAAAATTTTTGTATACATTCATCTACTGAAGGACATCTGGGTCCCTTCAAGCTTCTGGCTATTATAAATAGGGCTACTATGAAAATTGTGATACATGTGTCTTTGTTGTATGTTGGAGCTTCTCTGGGTTATATGCCCAGAAGTGGAATAACTGGGTCTTCAGGTAGTACTATGTCCAGTTTTCTGAGGAACTGCTAAACTGATTTCCAGAGTGGTTGTACCAGTTTACAACCTCACCAACAGTGGAGAAGATTTTCTCTTTCTCTGCATCCGTGCCAGCATCTGCTGTCATCTGAAGTTTTGATCTTAGCCATTCTGGGTGGTGTGAGGTGGAATCTCAGGGTTGTTTTAATTTGCATTTCCCTGATGACTAAGGATGTCGAGCATTTCCTTAGATGCTTCTAAACCATTCGATATACCTCAATTGAGAACTTTTTGTTTAGCTCTGTACCCCATTTTTAATAGGATTGTTTTATTCTCTGGTATTTAAGTTCTTGATTTCTTTGTATACCTTGGATATTAGGCCTTCATCAGATGTAGGGTTGGTAAAGATCTTTTCCCAATCTGTTGGCTGCCATTTTGTTTTCTTTTTTTTTCTTTTTTTAAAATGACTTTATTTTACAAAACAAAGATAAATGTACAGATTTAAAATATTTTATTGCTTAAAATTATACATTTTTGTCAGTACTGGTTTTTCAGATATTAAAATAATTTTTACATAACACTTTGTGAATATATTTTTTAGTCAGTACTTGATTTTTTCAAGGGCTTGACAGTATGCATTGAAAACCTAATAGTTACAATGAGAGTAAAGTACATGCAAAACAAAATGCAACATGGAAATAGTCAAAGTCTTCTTGTTTTGTAAATATTTTTTTTGTTTTGTTTTGTTTTCTTTATTTCTTGGACTTCATACAGTCTGTGAGTTGTTTCTGGGGGAGTGCAAGCTTCTGGGGTTAGCATCCCACTATCAGTGACTGCATATTATGTCTGTTCTTTTGTGACTGGGTTATCTCACTCATGATGATATTCTCTAGATGCAGCCATTTTCTTAAGAATTTGGTTAAGTCATTGCTTCTGGTGGCTGAGTAGTATTCCATTGTGTAAATGTACCACAATTTTTGTATCCATTCATCTTCTGAAGGACATCTGGGTTCCTTCCAGCTTCTGGCTATTATAAATAGAGCCGCTATGAACATTGTGGTGCATATATCTTTGTTGTGTATTAAAGTGTCTCTGGGGTATATGCCCAGAAGTGGAATAGCTGGGTCTTCAGGTAGTATTATGTCCAATTTTCTGACGTATCGCCAGACAGATTTCCAGAGTGGTTGTACCAGTTTGCAACCCCACCAACAGTGGAGAAGTGTTCCTCTTTCTCCGCAGCCTCGCCAGCATCTGCTGTCATCTGAGTTTTGGATCTTAGCCAATCTGACTGGTGTGAGATGGAATCTCAAGGTTGTTTTGATTTGCATTTCCCTGATGGCTAAGGATGTCGAGCACTTCCTCAGATGTTTCTCGGCCATTCGGTGTTCCTCAACTGAAAACGTTTTGTTTAGCTCTGTACCCCATTTTTTAATAGGGTTATTTGATTCTCTGGTGTCTAGCTTTTTGAGTTCCTTGTACACCTTGGATATTAGGCCTCTATCTGATGTGGTGTTGGTAAAGATCTTTTCCCATTCTGTTGGTTGCGGTTTTGTTTTCTTGACGATGTCCTTAGCCCTACAGAAACTTTGCAATCTCATTAAGTCCCATTTGTTAATCTTTGACCTTAGAGCTTGAGCCATTGGTGTTTTGTTCAGGAAATTTTCTCCTGTGCCTATGTGTTCTAAGGTTTTCCTTACTTTCTCATCTAATAGTTTCAGTGTATCTGGTTTAATGTGGAGATCTTTGATCCACTTACACTTGAGCTTTGTACAAGGAGATAAGAAAGGGTCTATTTTCATTCTTTGCATGCTGAGTGCCAGTTGGACCAGCACCATTTGTTGAATAGGCTGTCTGTCTGTTTTCCATTGAATGTTTACGGCTCCTTTGTCAAAAATCAGGTGACCATATACATGAGGGCTCATTTATAGATCTTCTATTCTATTCCATTGATCCACATGCCTATTTCTGTACCAGTACCATGCAGTTTTCAGCACAATTGCCTTGTAATATAGCTTGAGGTCAGGGATAGTGATTCCTGCAGATATTTTTTGTTGTTGAGGATGGATTTCACTATTCTAGATCTTTTGTTATTCCATATGAAATTGCACATTGATCTTTCAAGTTCCATGAAGAACTGGGTTGGAATTTTGATGGGGATTGCATTGAATCTGTAGATTGCTTTTGGTAGGATGGCCATTTTTAAGATGTTGATCTTTCCAATCCATGAGCATGGGAGATCTTTCCATTTTCTGAGATCCTCCTCAATTTCTTTCTTTAGCGGTTTGAAGTTCTTATCATACAGGTCCTTCACTTGCTTAGTTAGAGTCACACCAAGGTATTTCATAGTTTTTGTGACGATTGTGAAGGGTACCTTTTCCCTAATTTTTTTCTCCACATGTTTGTCCTTTGAGTATAGGAAGGCTACTGATTTGTTTGAGTTAATTTTGTATCCAGCTGAACTTGTTTATCAGCTGTAGGAGTTCTCTGGTGGAATTTTTGGGGTCACTCTAGTACACTACCATGTAATCGGCAAAGAGTGATGTTTTTATCTCTTCCTTTTTGATTTGTATCCCCTTGATCTCCTTTTGCTGTCTAATTGCTCCAGCCAGGACTTCCAGTACTATGTTGAATAGGTAGGCGGACAGTGGGCAGCCTTGTCGAGTCCTTGATTTTAGTGGGATTGCTTCAAGTTTCTCGCCATTAAGTTTGATGTTGGCTGTTGGTTTGCTGTATATTGCTTTTATTATGTTTAAGTATGGACCTTGGATTCCTGTTCTTTCCAGAACTTTTAACATGAAGGGGTGTTGGATTTTGTCGAATGCTTTTTCAGCATCTAGTGAGATGACCATGTGATTTTGGTCTATGAGTTTGTTTATATGGTGGATTACGTTGATGGATTTCCTTATGTTAAAACATCCCTGCATCCCAGGGATGAAGCCTACTTGGTCATGATGAATGATCGTTTTGATGTGTTCTTGGATTCGGTTTGCACGGATTTTGCTGAGTATTTTTGCATCAATGTTCATAAGTGAGATTGGTCTGAAGTTCTCTTTCCTTGTAGGGTCTTTGTGTGGTTTCGGTACGAGGGTTATTGTAGCCTCAAAATTGTGTTGTGTAATATTCCATCTGATTCTATCTTTTGAAATATTTTGGCGAGTATTGGTGTTATATCCCCAATAAATGTCTGAGATTCCACCTCACATCAGTCAGATTGGCCAAGATCCAAAACTCAGATGACAGCAGATGCTGGCGAGGCTGTGGAGTAAGAGGAACACTTCTCCACTGTTGGTGGGGTTGCAAGCTAATACAACCACTCTGGAAATCTGTCTGGCGATACCTCAGAAAATTAGATATAGTACTACCTGAAGACCCAGCTATTCCACTTCTGGGCATATACCCCAGAGACACTTTAATACACAACAAAGATATATGCACCACAATGTTCATAGTGGCTCTATTTATAATAGCCAGAAGCTGGAAGGAACCCAGATGTCCTTCAGAAGACGAGTGGATACAAAAATTGTGGTACATTTACACAATGGAATACTACTCAGCCACCAGAAACAATGACTTAACCAAATTCTTAAGAAAATGGCTGCATCTAGAGAATATCATCCTGAGTGAGATAACCCAGTCACAAAAGAACAGACATAATATGCAGTCACTGATAGTGGGATGCTAACCCCAGAGGCTTGCACTCCCCCAGAAACAACTCACAGACTGTATGAAGTCCAAGAAATAAAGAAAACAAAACAAAACAAAAAATATTTACAAAACAAGAAAACTTTGACTATTTCCATGTTACATTTTGTTTTACATGTACTTTAGCTCATTGTAACTATTAAGTGTTCAAGGCATACTATCAAACCTTGAAAAAAAATCAAGTACTGACTAAAAAGTATATTCATATAGTTTTATGTAAAAATTATGTTAAAATCTGAAAAAAGTACTGACAAAAATGTATGATTTTAAGCAAAAATTGTTTAAAAAAAAAAAAAAAAGAAGGAGTATGTGACAGAGAGTGCCACCACAGGAATGCCCTGCTCCAGTAATGATGTCAAGGAAAGTGTTTTCCCAGGTTTTGCCAATGGTGACTCAGTGACCTTTCAGGCAGTAATAGGAGACAATCTTGGGTTGGCAGCAGACTCCACTATTGTTCATGTGGTGCTGCCTTTGTAGGCATGTAGAGTGAAATGCTATGAGGTCATGGAGGTTTGCACCAAGGTTCCAGAAAAATACTAGTGACGAAAGGTAATACGAACAATGGTTAAAGTCCCTGAAGGGCTGACATGCAAAGCGTATTTTGACAAGGCCAGTTCAGGTCCAGCACTATGTTCAGAAATCCAAAGAGGAGTCGTTGTGGAGTCTGTAACTAACGTAAAGCAGGAACACACTTGGTGGGGATGAAGCAAGGCTCCAAGAGTTTTATTTTTTTTTCTTTGCCCTTATGTACTTTTTGAATAAAATCTCTCATGCAGATAAATAAATAAAAAAAAAGAAGAGTGCATTTAAATATTATACATCATTTAGAGTGGTTCTTTTTAGAGCCCAGGGACTACTTTGGTGTTGAGAACCATTTTGCCTGCTTCTTTGACTTCTCTTAGGCAGAGTCAACTCAGGCCAGGATCTGTTGGTAGATTTCCTGGCCTGGTGATGTATAGGAAAAAAAAGTGTATTGCACCCTGTCAGAGTGTGGTACACCTAGACCGTAAATCATTAATAATTTATGAATGCAGCCTTATGGAAATTTTTGGTATTTAAAAATCATTATGTTTAATCTTTACACACCAAGAAAATTTTGACTATTTCCATGCTATGTTTTGTTTTATATGTACTTTATGTTCATTGTAACTAGTAAGTTTTCAATGCATATTATCAAACTTAAAAAAAATCAAGTACTGACAAAATATATTCTTATAGTTTTATGCAAAAATGCTTTTAAAATATGTACATTTATCTCTGTTTCTAAAATAAAGTTGTTTAATTAAAAAAAGATGTTTTCTATAGGCAAACCTTCTTTGACCAAAAGAGGCAAATCAGGTGATGCTTTTCTTCCAGACTCCATCATCTCTACTCTTGTGTATGATCTCAACAATGAATGCAAAAAGCATGATACTTTTTGGTCTAACAATATTGAATATAGTGGGTGTTTCTAAGTCATTGTTTATTAGTGGACATTAGAGAACTCAAAAGGTAAATATAATATTTTATGGAGTATAAGCTCTTATTCAGAATGGAACATAGAAGGTGTATTATGAACATCATTTTATTTGTAGGTTAGTTTACAATGTTGCATATAAATATGCCCACGTAAAAGAAAACACATTATTCTGTAAAAATGCTCCTATTAAGAAATGATATTATATATGTATATATTTGCTGAATTAAATATTATAAATAAATCCCAGTGGCTTGTTTCTGCTCCCCTCTCCCAATGTTCTGGGCTCCTGAATGAAAGAAACATACACAGCCTTTATATTTTAATGTACCTTAATCAGCACATTAGCGGGGCCATGTTCTATCCATTATCTGGTTAATTTACTTCCTGCCCATAATTATGAGTTATGACCTACTAATTGATAACTAATTTGAGTTTTCATAGTAAAATGACTGTAGCATTGTAACAATGGATTAGATACTGTAAGAAATAGATAATACTTACATATCTTATATATGTTTTGAAATATCACAATGTACTCCATAAATATGAACAATTATTACAGTTTAACAAATTAAAATATTAAAGCACAGGACTGTGGATAAAAAGCATGTATTTCATAAACTTCTCTAAGAATATGTTCATTTATGTGTCTACTGAATCAACTTTGGTAAATATAAGAGTTAGCTTTTGTACATTATTTTAATTCAGTTATAATTTTCCTTTCCTTTATTGGAATGGGTGATAATAAAATATACAATCTATAAATAATTATACATGGACTGAAACTCAGTTAAAATTGCTGAATTGATCTTTAGCATATAGAGGAAATTTTCACTTCATGATAATGGATTAGTGGCCCTGCCTTCATGAACTGACATCACCAAGTGCAAGTTTGTAAATGACACAAATTAATAAGTTTAGGAATGACTGTCCTTATGGTTTATCCTCCTCTCAAAGATCAAGAAGAAATGTAGGTAACTTCACTGCAATGACTGAATTTCTTCTCATGGGGTTTTCCAGAAAGCTCGCGGTAGAAATAATTTTCTCAGCTTTAGACTTGGTGATATTAATTGGCACTATATCCATAGTTGCCGTTACTTTTCTGACTATTGTCTCCGTTCATTTTTGCTTTTCCTCTTGACACTTCTCTTCTGCTTGGATCTCTGCTACATTTCTGTGATGGTGTCAGTGTCTGTCTGCAGCTCTTTCATGCACAGTGCCTGCATTTCCCCATATAGTGCACACTGCATTGTTGTGCATTCATGTCTGTCTGCAGTTATTTCATGCACAGTGCCTGCATTTCCCTGTATAGTGCACACTGCATGGTTGTACATTCATGTCTGTCTGCAGCTCTTTCATGCACAGTGCCTGCATTTCCCCGTATAGTGCACACTGCATGGTTGTGCATTCACAATCTGTAGTTATACTGCCAGTGGCATACTCACTGCCATGTCCTAAGACTGTTATATGGCTGTGTGGTACACAGTCATCACAATTATCAGCACATGTATGCATGGGGTGCTAGCTGTCTTGGTCAATGTCATGTGGTATCACCTTTGGGATTATGCACACATCTGTGACTTTTCCATCTGCTTTGGGGGACCAGTGTATTCACCTATTCTGTGATTTCTCTTGGTTTTGAAACTGTCTTGTTCCAGTGATCATGAAAATGAGCTTGGATCAATGGCCTTACTACTTGATGCCACTTTTCTGCTTCATATCTATTAGTTTTACTTATGTGCATATATTCTTTACTGAGCTAAGGATGCCATCTGTGGAGTGCAGAACCAGAGTCTTTTCTACATATCTGTTTATATCTACTTATGTATTTGAGTTTCTAAACCCATATTCAGAATTTCCAACTGCATTAGAGTTCATTCTTTGTTTTTCATACTTTTTCTTCTCTCAGTACTCAATCCAGAAATCTACAGCCTGAGAAATGGGGCTGTAGACACAGCCTGAAGGAAAATTTCTCAAAGAAAAATATTTCCTTGTTTATATCCATTATTTCTTCTTTGAGAGCCACATCAATAGGTATTGGGAAAAACAATAGAGTCAATAAATCAAGTAAAGCTAGAATGGGGTTAGTCGGATGTTTCAGTGGGTAAAGACGTCTGGAACCAAGCTGGATAAGTTGAGTTAAATCTTTAAAACACACATGGTAGGTGAAGAGAACCATCATTTGAATCTTGTCCCCTGACCTACACATGTTATAGCTTATGTACACCCAAATACATACATACATATATATATAAATTATGCAAAATAAATAATTTTAATCTAATATAAACAAAGAAACACAACAATTGTTTTGTAAATAGTCTCTTTAAATGTAGAAAAGAATGATATTAGAGTTACAGCTGTATACTCTTGTAAACAGTACATTAAAATCTCACAAACTAGATATAGGGGGAAAAGTAATTTTCTTCAACTTTAAAGAACCCAACTTAATTTCTTTTAATGGATCATTTTTTTTTAAAGCAGAGGCATGAAAGGTAGTCAACTTGAAATTTCTTAATCACTTTTTTCCTGAGTTAGGGAGATAAAGAGACTTTCACACCTCCTTGAGGAAGGAGCATCTTAGCTGAAGCATGACTGAAAAGCAATGAGAACTTCCCCCTGAGGCTGCTATTAAGGTCAGAGCCAACTCTCAGTGCAGGTGCCTACCTTCCCCTCCCCAACACTCATCACTGAGCAGTGAACTGCAAATGTTTTTATGCTACTACTTCAGCAATTCTACTCCTGGGTACAACTGAAAGAATTCCAAGTCAACACATCACATAAACTCTTGCACATCAGTGTAAAACAGTAATCACAATAGGTAAGTTGTATAATAAACCTAGGTGTCTGTGTACAGAGGAATAAATGAAGAAAATGTTGCCCCCCACTTACACACACACACACACACACACACACACACACACACACACACACACACACACTTTCAGTTAAAGGAAGAACAAAGTTATGTTCTTGGCATGTAAACCTAGCAATTAACAATAAACATATTAGCATATCATGTCAATTAAGGCAGTGGTAATTATGTTTTATAAAAACACAAAAAATCACTATGTTTATATGACATAAAATAGAACCAAAACTGTATAGACTTTAGAATCTGTGGACACCAGGAGGGAATAATGGAAGAAGGCACAGGGGAGAAAGTGTAGAATCATTGGAACCTATAGGGTAAGGAAGTTCAAGGGATAACACCTACTTAACTGGAAAGGTCTTTGTATAGCCTGTTACTAGTGAACAAATGCCACTGAGTAAGAATGTAAAGAAAATATCCATGGGTTAAAGAGAACTTCAAATAAGAGACCAGTGTGTCTGATTCATTAAATACAAAGATAACTTGAATACACAGGTTATTTGTAAAAACTTAGACTTAATATAGCAAATGTAAAATTGTTCATTAACAAATGTAAAATTTACAACATTTGGATGACTAAGTGAAAATAAACATGAAAGGTCCTATGCTAAAAGTACTACTAAACACTTCAACATGGTGTCCACAATGTAATAGCCATGTCGGGGACTTAGATTATGAATCTCATAGGGCAGGTAGGTACCCATGTATGTAGCTTGTGAAAAGTGGAGAACCACAGAGGAATTGCCAGAAATTAAACTCTCCTTTTGCAACTTGGGAAAGTACCTTGTTTATTTTCATACTCATTCAACTCAGTACCAGGGGATGAGCCCCTTTGGGATTTATATGTCTACAGATCGGTCTCATTAAAACAACAGCTGATTTGCTGATGGAAAGGGGAATTATGGAGATGAAATGCAATGCACAACTACAACATGAACTGTCACTTCCAATATCTTATAACCTGTGAAATTAGTGTACACAAACCTGAGAATCCTTGTCATTTGTGGTCTGGAAAATCAGCCAGGTAAGAGAAGACATTTGGCTTAAACTTGGAAATGTCTTATACTTTTTGTTCTTTAGGGAGTATCTGTCTGTTTGCAATGTTAAACATCAGTTTTGAGGGTTCAAAGCTGATTTTCTGTCTTGAGATGGACTCTTCACTCTATGTGAGGATTGTGAAAGCTGTTTGGCTTCTGTGTTGTATCACCAAATCTCATCTCATTTCGTTATTGTGGTTACTTAAACACTCTCTGAAATCACCAAATACTCAAATTGCTGAGCAGAATTAGAATCACTGACATTCCCAATCACTATTTTTTTCTTTAAGAAAATTGGTCAATACTTTTTTTGATATAGATTTTTGAAACTGCTTTGTTTTCTTGTCCAGAGATTCATAAATTAACCATCTCAAAGGTGTTAAATTTTGCTGTTGTGTTTGTAAACATACAAAATCCTCATGGTTGTTAAAGGAACTTCCCTGAGTTGTTTGAAGGCAACCATTCACAGAAGAACCCTAGTGATTACATAATTTCTCAAACTGTCTTCCAGGTATGAAGCTTAGAATCATTTAAATTATCACAGGCTTTTCCAGTACAGCAATTTTCTTTTAAGATGGGCAAAATGTTTTCTTAAACAAGTGACAACTTACACTTGAGTTAGTTACAACTAACCCTCTCTTGGAGGACTCTCCATGTTGTCAGCCTTTGTTTAACTCCAGTGCAGTTCTAGGAGTTCTCTCAGTGACTTCCAGCAACATGGGCTCTCCACACACTGATTCTCATTCTTCTCTCATGTGCACAAAGGGAATCCTGTGCATCTCTAAATGAAAGAAACCAGAAGAACTACTTCTCACAGCGATGTTGGCTCCTGCCAGTGTATCTCAGGGAAGATATTCAGGTACTTTCCTAATACTGAGGATAAAGGCAATTTTAAAAGTTACCTTTCTTTTAGTGTGTCTTGAGTGTATAATTAAGTAGAAATTCTTTTCCAAACAACATATGCTTCAAAGTCTTTAACATTCATTAAAAACATTTCTATCTTGATTATGCAAGCAAAATGAAAATTACTCATTTCTTTTGGAGAAAAGAGGATTCCATCTGACAGGAAAAATTGCCAGGAATTAATTGCATAGAGAGGAGTGAGTCTAAAATGGGGGAGAGATGAACCATCCTTGAAATATTAGAGTAGGATGACGTAAGGCAGCCTGACTTCGGGGAAAATAACATAAGAGAATTATTTACCATGGTCCCATTCATTAGTGGTGTTAGAAGAGAGGCAAGTAAACCTTCTTAATATTTGAAAAACAAGTTTAAATAGGTAACAGAGAAGCCAAGATTTCAAAGAGGCTAAAGTTGTATGTATATGTAGTTCTTTCTAATGAAATGAGAGAAGAAACTACTGGGTCCATGTAGCAAAGATTTTCTTATTACAATATTCTGGGAATTGCAAAAGGCTTTCTTTAGTCTCAGCCTAACCAGGAGAATAGAAATGACACAAAGTGTAGTTTATAATGCAAAAAGTGTCTTGGGTGATTGTGGCAGCATGGCTATTATGCCAACATTCCAGAAATTGGGGGAAGAGATGTTTGAGTCATGGTGGGTACATTCAGAGACTGTTAAAGTCATCTTAGGAATCTATTTTTAAAGTTCTCCAGGATTCATAATAAGGGAAGTCAGTAAGCCCATTATTTGGTACCACACTGTAAAATGTTATGCACACATCTGGTCAAATTACTGAGATTAATGTGTTCATATTTCTTATCTAATCTGGCTCAATCATGAATAAAAAAACAAACCAATGCAAATATGTTTCTACATTTTATCCATTATTAAGATGAGGTAGAGTTGCTATGTTTTCATAAAGCTGTCTATACTTCTTATTAACCTCACAACTGAAACAAATGCATCCCTGTCTATTTTTTTTTACATTAAAATTCTTCAAGAGTATTCCTAATTTTCAGAGGCTCTCTCCCTGGTAGGGTATTTTAAAAGCTGCTCCCTGTAAGAGACAACTAAAGAGACGAAAATACAATTGGAACAAAAAATACATACAGTTAGATGAGATGGTAGGATTATATATCTGTTGTTCATCTCCAATAAAAAGACATTGATAATAAAAATGTAATAAATACAGTTGTTTAAATAGGAATGCATAGTAGAAATTTCAGCTTAATATTTAACGTTCTGATAGGTATGTACAAAAGATCTTCAACAGAACTTTTTAGGGTTATAGAAAAGTACTCACAAACTATGGTGGGGTTGGCAAAAATATTATTGACTAGAAAGACTGATGGGCAAGAACGTTAGTATTCCAAAAATCATCCTATCTTTTCTTTTTAAGTGTTATTGAATCAAACATTAGTCACTGAATTTCTCCTCTTGGGGGTGACAGACATACAAGAACTGAAGCTCATTCTCTTCGTCATGGTCCTTGCCATGTACTTTATCAATGTGTTTGGGAATGGAGCCATTCTGATGATTGTCATCTTGGATTCAAGACTCCACTCACCTATGTATTTCTTCCTGGGAAACCTGGCATGTCTAGATATCTGCTTCTCCACTGTAACAGTGCCAAAGATGCTAGAGAACTTCTTCTCCACAAGCAAAACAATTTCCTTCTTGGGATGTATAACCCAGCTTCATTTTTTCCACTTCCTGGGATGCACAGAGGCGCTGCTGTTGACAGTGATGGCATTTGACCGCTTTGTGGCTATCTGCAAACCACTCCACTACCCTTCCATCATGAATCGACAGGTCTGCATCCAGGTTTCTGCTACCATATGGGCCATTCCTTTTCTTCATGCTTTGCTTCACTCCATATTGACATCTCGATTGAACTTTTGTGGTTCCAACCATATCCGTCATTTCTTCTGTGATGTTAAGCCATTGTTGGAGCTGGCTTGTGGAAACACCGAAATCAATAGGTGGCTGCTCAATACTCTTGCAGGGACCATTGGCATTGGCCTCTTCTTTCTGACATTTCTCTCTTATTTCTACATCGTCACCTACCTCTTTCTCAAGACCCGTTCATGTAGCATGCTGCACAAAGCACTGTCCACTTGTGCCTCCCATTTCATGGTTGTCATTGTTTTCTATGCTCCCGTTCTCTTCATCTATATCAATCCTGATTCAGGGAGTTCCCTGGAAAAGGACAGGATCATTGCTGTCATGTACACTGTGGTCACCCCTGCACTCAATCCACTTATCTATACTCTGAGGAACAAGGAAGTGAGGGGTGCTCTGAATAGGAAAATCAGAACACTGGTTTGACTTGAAGAAAACTAGTAAGTTATTCTATTAAAACACGAGCACTTAATGTGACTACTAAAGTGTGAATTTTTAAATTCTGCAATTGTTTATGATTTATATAACAAAGATAACCAAGTAAGATAATAAATATATGAGAAGATGTGGCTCAATTGCATTTAAAATTGCAATCTATATTTAAGATGAAAATTGGGACAAACCAGGTACTCCCTATAAATTGCCACGTCCGAATTTTTTTGAGAGATAAGCACTGATGAAAGTGACTTGTTATCTTTTCATGTAAGTTTGTATGTAAAATCAAGTATGTAAATTTCTGGAAGCAGATAAAAGGAACTTGTCCTCCATACTGCCATTTTGACTTCAGACTTTATTTTACCTAACTTGACCAATTCTCTCTCTAAACAACAATCGTTCCCCAAAACATTCCCGTTACCAACACCCTTATAAGCACAATGATTATGCAAAATACAATGCTCTTAAGAATGTTTGTGAAATGATTCTTTTTTTTGGCAGGGAAAGAAATTCCTGTATCTTCAATGTCAGCTGACAATGATGGAACACTTCACATAGTTCCTAATCCCTGAGGTCTGATTTATACAGATTATCACTTCAATAAACATGGCTAATCAGCTTGCAGGTTTTATGCGTATAAAATCTGACTTCATCCTCTATTTGGGGCTTCCAAAAGAAACAAGACCCTTAATCCTTGACTGATGACTCTGCTTATGCGGTGAAAATATTAAGAGATTTTTGCAGTTTTGCAAACTCATTGGTGTATTTTCTTTCCTTCCTTTTGACACACAACAAATGAGGTGTAACAAAATAAGCCAGTATTTATTATGTTTTGAATAGATGGATATTAATAGGTGTACTTGATATAAGTTGGAGTTATTACAGAGAAAGGAGCCCCCCTTGAGAAAATGCCTCTATGAAATCCAGCTGGAAGGCACTTTCTCAATTAGTGATCAGTTTTTTTTCTAGAACTCAGTCCTTTTTCTAAGAGGCAGAAGAAATAGGATAATTACTGGAGCTTCATAGTTCTGGTAGGAGCCTGTACATAACACAAAAGACACAAAAACATTATTCTTTCATGATCTTGAGAATGTTATAGCTCTCCTATGCTACCAACATCTGGACACCTTTATTAGTGAGAAAATAGATGTTTATTAGTTTTACATATTATCTTGAAGGTCACAAATAGTTAATTGGTATTCCAATCAGTCTTCTATAAATGTTATATTTTGGAGATATTCTTAGATTGTGAAATTGATCAGAAAAATTTAAAGTTTGAATGAAAAACAATTAGAAAAATGGAACAAGGATTCTCATTTATATAGAACTAGGTTTGCAGTGTTGTTAGAATCTTACTGTAAATTATTTTTTATTAAACAACTTTAGTTTAAAAAACAGATAAATGTACAGATTCTAAAAGCATTTTGCATAAAACTATATGAATATATTTTTGTCAGTACTTGATTTTTTTAAAGGTTTGATAGTATGCATTGAAATCTTACTAGTGACAATGAGTATAAAGTACATATAAAACAAAATGTAATATGGAAATAGTCAAAATTTTCTTGGTGTGTAAAGATTAAACATAATGATTCTTAAATATCAAGGATTGCCACCAGGCTGCATTTTAGCTTTTGAATTATTAATGATTTAAGGTCTAGGTCTACCACACTCTGAGAGAGTGTTATACATTTGTTTTTCCTAAGAAGGACTGAGGCTCCCAAATCTTGGCCTTCCTTCTTTTTGAGCTTCATATGGTCTGTGAGTTGTTTTTTGGATATTCAGGGCTTTCTAGGGGCTAGTATCCAATTATCAATGACTGCATATTATGTCTGTTCTTTTGTGACTAGGTTATCTCACTCAGGGTGATATTCTCTAGTCCCATCCATTTGCCTAGTAGTTTCATAAAGTCATTGTTTCTAATAGCGGAGTAGTACTCCATTGTGCAAATTTACCACAATTTCTGTATCCATTCATCTACTGAAGGACATCTGGGTTCTTTCCAGCTTCTGGTTATTATAAATAAGGCTGCTATGAACATGATGGAGCATGTTCTCTTGGGTATATGCCTAGAATAGTTGGGCCTTCAGATAGTACTATGTCCAATTTATGAGGAACCACCAGACTGATTTCCAGCTTATAGCCCCACTAACACTGGAGGAATGTTCCTCTTTCTCCCCATCCTCGCCAGCATCTGCTGTCATCTGAGTTTTTGATTTTAGCCATTCTGACTGGTGTGAGATGGAATCTCAGGGTGTTAATTTCCCAACCTAGGGATGCTAAACATTTTGTTTGCTGATGTTTTGTTTTCTTGACAGTGTCCTTAGACTTACAGAAACTTTGCAGTCTCATGAAGTCCCATTTACGGATTCTTGATCTTAGAGCATAAGCCATTGGTATTCTGTTCAGGAAAATTTCCCCTGTGCCTATGTGTTCTAAGCTTTCCCCTACTTTCTCTTTTAATAGTTTCATTGTACCTGGTTTTATGTGGAGATCTTTGATTCACTTGAACTTGAGCTTTGTACAAGGAGATAAGAACAGATCTATTTTCATTCTTCTGCATGCTGACTGCCAGTTGAGCCAACGCCATTTGTAGAAGAGGCTGTCCTTTTTCTATTGAATGTTTTTAGATCCTTTGTTAAAAATCAAGTGACCATATGTGTGAGTGTTCATTTCTGGATCTTTCATTCTGTTCCATTGATCTACCTGCCTATCTCTGTACCAATACTGTGCAGTTTTTAACAGAACTGAGTTGTAATATAGCTTGATGTCAGGGATGGTGATTCCTGCAGAACTTTTCTTGTTTTTGAGAATAGATTTTGCTATTCTAGGCTTTTTGTTATTCCAGATGAATTTGCAAAATGCTTTCTCCAACTCTATGAAGAATTGAGTTGGAATTTTGATGGGGATTGCATTGAGTCTATAGATTGCTTTTGGTAAGATGGCCATTTTTATAATACTGATCCTTCCAATCCATAAGCATGAGAGACATTTTCATATTCTGAAATCTTCTTCAATTTCCTTCTTCAGTGATTTAAAGTTCTTGTTGTATAGCTCTTTCACCCAGCCCTCACTGTGGACCAGAAGGAACCCTTTTCCAGAGAGCCTATTCTGGATGTTTAATTTATAGGACACGTTTGAATGTATATTTCTTTAGAAAAGTGAATCTTAAAAATCTTACATCATTTAAAGTGGTTCTTTTTAGAGCCCAAGGAATACTTAGGTGTTGAGAGACTTTTTGCCTGCCTTGTGAATGCCTGTCTCTCAGGCAGAGTCAACCCAGGCCAGGATCTGTTGGTAGATTTCCTGGTCTGGTGAAGTATAGAACCATATGAGGGGATACATGTGAAACTCAAGATTAGGGGGCTGAATGTTCTGTTAATCTTGGAGGAAGGAACAGGGAGGAGTAGAGAGGCCTCTGGATGAGTACAGATGTTGAATGTACATCAGCCATTGTCTCTACTAGCTTGTGACCTTGTTTCTCACAATGCTGTACAGTATATAATGCCTAAGAGAATTGAACTCTAGGATGCCACAGTACTGACTGGACAGACCCCGTGATTTCTAACCTGTGTCTCTTAGTGTTTTTTCCATATTTCCTATAATCTTCACATACCCCTCATAAAACTGCTCAAATTCATAATGGCTCAACTGGTGCAA
The DNA here is from genome assembly GCF_963924665.1 of Micromys minutus. Taxonomy (NCBI): domain Eukaryota; kingdom Metazoa; phylum Chordata; class Mammalia; order Rodentia; family Muridae; genus Micromys; species Micromys minutus. The sequence continues at coordinate 734,185 of NC_137960.1, read as the reverse complement.
TATGGCCACAAGTACACTACTCAAGATTTCCTTAGTTAAGAAGGTAGAGCAATGACTAGAAATAAATCATTACTTGTAAACATTTTTCTGCTTACACATCTGAATCATAGTTCATACTTAATGACTGATTGGAGATTACATTTTTTTCAAATACACCTACAGTTTTCTAATACTCAAATTCATTAAGAGTTTTCTCATGGTGCACAGTGGGTCAGGTATAACAAATTATATCCATGGATTGCACATATTTTGAATAGATGGATATTAATAGGTACACTTATCTATAAGGCCATGTTAGTTTAACATACTACAATATGTTCCATAGATTCACATTAAGAGAAAGTACTGGGAACATGGTATCTCACATATTTGATGCCTATGCTTTAGGCCTCTGTTTCTGAGATAGAGTTTTACAAAATTTTCCAGGCTGACCAGGCACTGAATATTGCTCAAAAAGGCTTTGACGGTGCTGGATTCCTGGTCAACCTCTCAAGTGGCTTGGGACACAGCCCTTGACATTGGATCCATTTATGGTCAAGGAAATTAGACTTAGAAATGGATAGATCCAATCAGGTAGATAGGCAAAAGGCCCTACATTTTATCTCTTCAAGCTTCAAGGATTTCTTTTTGGAGGTATTTGAATTATAGACTCACTAAATGATAGCTGTGAAAATCAGAGTGATCCAATGAAACTATCTGTGATGTGACAGAAACTGATGGTAGACTGGCAACTGTAGATTAATCTCTGGGGAGAAGAGAAGGAGCAGCTTTGTGATACTGCTAGTGGGGTGTGCAGGGTGATGAGACAGGCACCAAGTGACTCTGTATTCTCTGGTGATGTCTGTAAGGCTTTTCCAGATGAACCATCACAAGTCCACACCTTGTCAAATTGACACACAAACAGCATTTAAAAATTAATTTATTAGATACTCTCTGTATTTACATTTCAAATGTTATCACCTCACTCCCATTCTCTTCCCCCTCAACTTGTCTCCACGAAGGTGCACCCTCTCCCAATCATGCTCTTCACCTCAGTGCCTTGGCATTCCTCTTTATTGAGAAAATGTGCCCTCACGGAACCAACGATCTCTTCTCATATTTATGCCAGACAATGCTATCCTCTGCTACATATGCAACTGTAGCCATGGGTCTCTTTATGTGTGCTCAATAGTTGATGCATTATTCCATGGCAGTTGTGGAGGGTTTGGTTGGTTGATAATGAACAAACAGCATTTTAAGACATAACATTTCACCATAGCCCCTGAAATTTTATACTCATGCAATAATGCAAAAGCAGCACTTTGCTGCCTTTGATGGAATCACAGTTCAAGTCTGCACTGGCATGAATACCTGATTTTTAATAGTGGTACTGTTTGTGGAGGCTATGAAAACTTAGGGAGGTAGAATATGGCTTGAAAAAGTTTGTTTTTAGAGATGTGCCTTTGAGAGTCACTAGAGCTCCCTTTTTACCTCCTTCTGCTCTTTGTAGACCATGAAGTAAGAAACTCTTTATCACTCTCCTCTTGTTATGATAGTTGTCTGTAATGACAGAACCAAGAAACAATGCCCTGAACCCTCAAAAATGTAAAAGTCTTCTTGTTCTTCCTCCTCCCCCTCGTAATCCCCTTGTCCTCCTTCTCTTTTTATTCTTCTCTTTCTCTTTCTTCTTCTTCTTCCTTTTTCTTCTTTTACCCCTCTTCCCCATCTTCCTCCTCTTCCTCCTCTTCCCCCTTTTTTCTTCTTCTCTTTTTAACCTTCATAGGATAGTAACTTACTGTCATTTTCTCCAGACACATTAATTCCCCTAGATCACCACAGATCCTGTTCAGCATCATATAAACAGATCTGTCTGGAGGCATGAGAGGAAGAATCCTGAATCCAAATGCCAGTGGAGCAGAAAGAACTAGACAGTAAATTGTTTTAAAATTTCAGAATATTTAAAGAGCTGTCAGATAAAAGTAAATACATTTTAATTAACCTACATTAGCTAAACTAATTGTGCTGCTTGCAACTAGAGACATATCATGAAAATCTAATTTCCCTTGCAATGATTCACTCCCCATTTTGTTTATACATACAGAATATGGAACTATAGTGAGTTATAGTAAATCTTATTTAGATTGATTTATTATACTTGTAAAAACTTCTCTATCACTGGCACACCTTGTCCTTAAATAAAAGAATCCTTCACAGATTCTGTTAAAACAACTCTTGCCTTTTATGACCTGGACCAGCAGGTCCTTCTTCAGTGATGGTTTCCTAAAAGGGAGGATCAGGGGTGAAAAAAATATAGAAGACAAGAAGTTGAGATAAAGACATTTTTCATGAACTGATAGCTCAAGATAACTAAGATTGATAGGAATCACAGCATTTTTATCCAGTAGGCAAGGCAAAAATGGGACGGAGTTAGTAGAAAGAATGGGACAAAATCATCCAGAAGCTAATTAAGCAATGATGCACAGGGAAAACTCAGGATGTCTCAAGGACATCACAAAGGAGCACACAGCAGCTTTGGGACTGATAACTGCAGGTCTTCATGGGAGAAAATACCAGGTTTCCAGGAAAACTGAAACTTTAACTACTTCAAGGTCATAACCCCAGTTCTGGACTGGGCCTTGCCACATCTGTCTTCGGGCAGTAACTAGTGTTCCCTTGTCCTTCCATAAGAGTATCTAAGAAAGCCTTGGAATAGCCTGGCTTCCAATGTTTTAAACGCTACATAGTTCAGTAGCTTATAAATAGCTCATTCGCTCCCTCCTTGAAGCTAACATCTAAGTCTCTGACTCACAGCTTCCTCGAATCATTGTTTCCCTAGGAGGCCTCCTATGCTATACTTTAGATAAAATTTACACATTTTCCCCAGTTATTCTGAACAATTTGATTAATAAACTCAGTCATTTTCCTAAAAGGACAGAAGAAATAGGATAATTACTGAAACTTCACAGTTCTAATATGTGCCTGTCTCAAAAGACACAAAAACTTTATTCTCTCATGATCTTGGGCATGCACCAGATTGATTCTATATTATATTACTATCTTCTAGACATGTTTTTTTAGAGTTAAAATAGATTTGTAATAATTTCTCATATTGTCTTTGTTGTCCCAAATAGTTAAATATGATTTCAAGCTGAATTCAATGAATGGTATACTGTATAGTTATTAAAGAATTGTGATAATGGTCAGCAAATTTGTTAAAAATTAAATAAAAAATAATTAGGAGAATGGGACAAAAATTCTCATTTAGATAGAATTAGGTTTGAAATGTTACCAGACTCTAAGGGTAAATAAATAATGAGTATAACACACATTTGAATTTATATTTATAAAAATATAATCTAAAATTCTTACATGAGTTACAGTTGTTCTTTTTAGGGGCCAAAAATATTTTGGTCACATCTACACTATTCAAGTTTTTCTTAGTTAAGAAGGTAGATCAATTACTAAAAATAGACAATGAATTGTAAATATCTTTCTGTTTTCATATCTGAATCATGGTTAGTATTTTACAGCTGCTTAATGATTTTAAATTTCAAATATATTTATAGGCAAATTCTCAATGGAAAGTTATTGCAGATTTGTCACTAATGAATAATTTTGGGAACTGAATCTCCAAGGCCAAGAGAGGATGTTTTTCTGTAGGCAATTTTTTTCTGATCCCAAGAGAGGTAATACTGCCAGACTCCATCATCTCTACTCTCATATATGGTCTCAGCCGTGAGTGCAAAGACTGGGATGCTTTTAGCTCTAAGACCACTCAGCAAAATGGATGTTTCTTAATTCATCACTCATTAGGGGACATTAAAAATCAGAAGGTAAGTGTGAAATGTGGTTTTTTGTGGAATATTAGGTTGTATTTCAGACTAGAACATAGAAGATTTGTTCCATTGTATGTCAGTTTCTAAAGTTGCATCTAAATAATCCCAGATAAGAAAACATGATTCATAGTAAAATGCCTCTATGGAGCAATAATATTACACATCTATATTATGCATATGCACATCACACACATTTGAGAAAAAAATCCTGAATTGAAAAATTGAACAGTGATTTGTTTACAGATAAATAAAGCATGAAACTGTATGTAGAAGAGGGGTACAAAAGATAAGTTTAAAAGTAATTTAAAACAGCACGAGAAACCAGATTAGGAGAGTGAGTTAGAGAGATCACTAGAAACCAGGAGAGTATCATAGGTACCTTGACAGACAGACAGATGATGGGTTTGAAGTAAAAACCAAATATTTTCAATTGAGCTTTCTTTTTGAAAAATCAAATAATAACTTAAGGACTGAAATTTAGACCTGACATTGATGAGGGTTATTTTCAGAAATGCAGGCAAAAGTGCTTACTTTATAAGGGTTCAAAAAATTGAGAATAAAAAGAGGGTTCAAGAAAGCATGAAGTTAAAACTATTGGATTAGAAAGTAACTAGGAATTGAAACAGGAGCTTTTGGATAAATATATTATAAGACATTGAAAAGTGATGTAACAGCTCTAGAAGCCAAGGTATCATCACATATTACGATGTAGCCCATCTGAAATGAAGACTTTAGATGCGACCACAGATGCTGAAGTAGTTTTTATATAACTTCAGCACTGAGTCTCACTTGCTCTGAGATCCAATGGGATCTATACATTTTACAGACAAATAGGTCTGAGATGAATAGAATAGCAAAGAAAATATTTAACATGGGCATTGACAGCGTGTGATGCATGGCATTGGATGATGGTGGGAAGAATTGTCTCTAACAAAGAGTATGAGAGTACATGTAACATTCATTGAATGAAAATAACCTCCCAATTTATAGTACAAAGATGGAACAGTGATGTTGCACATATGATTGCCAGGAAAATTAATTTAAAAAATTCGGTGCTACTAATTACAGCATCAGTTGTTGGAATCACAGATTCTCATACCTCACCTCAATCTCTTAAGTCAGAACCTCTGGGGTGGAGTTCGACACCTGTGATTTAACAGCATCTCCAGGTGAGTATTAAGCTTTGTGAAACTTTGAAGTTCTCATTCTCATTTAAAAAACATTTCTAACAACTCAGGTTTCCTCATTCTAAACCATTTACCCATTAGCACAACTACATATGTGAACATGTAAATGGAAAAAGGAAAGGAAAGAATATTGTGTCACATTTACATGGAGCTTCTGTCATTCACACACAGCTCATCATTTACAGTCAGTACAATATGACCCAGACTTTTCTGAAGTTTACTTGTGAGCTTCTTATTTGTTCTTTTCTGCACAGCATGAAAAGACAACTAGAAACAACTAAAATTATAAAATCTCTCCACATATGGGGATTTAACACCCCACATAGTTTGTGGGAAGAATGTGTTCCTTCCTAATGCAGCACAAAGACACTTGCTCTCTCTCTCTCTCCCTCCCTCACCCTCCTTTGGTCTCCTTTATACTTTTTAAGAGTTTATATACACTTACACCAATTCAAACACACATATATGTACATTAAATCTAGAATCTACATTTGAGAGATAATATGAGATTTTCACTTTTTTGAGTTTGTAACACTTCACGTAATACAATTATTTTCAAGACCATTCACTCCCTTGAAAATTTTGTCTCATTACTCTTTATCAGTAATTAAAACCTTATTATGTACATGTACCATATTTATTTTTATTGAAAATAGATTCTCCTCTCATACAATACATCCAGACCTCAAGTTTTTCCTCCCTTCAGCTTTCCTTTCCCATGTTTCCCCACTACACCTTCTCCCACCAGACCCATTCCTTCCCTATCTATTCAAAAAGATTAAAAAAAAACCAACTACACACAATAAAAAGAGAAAGCAATACCTCTTATAACAAGGTTGGACAAGGCAACCCATTATATAAAAAGTATCCCAAGGGTAGGCAAAAGTTTCAGAGAAACACCTGCTCCCATTGTTAGGAATCCCACAAAACGACCAAGCTAACAGCCATAACATATGTGTGGAGGACTAGTTGGAGAACCATGCAGGTCCCATGCTTGTTGCTTCATTCCCTATGATCCCATAGGGAATATGAAAAATATGAACATTTAGTTGGTTCAGTGGGCCATGATCTCCTCCTGTCCTACATGCCCTCTCACTTCTAAAATATTTCCTTTTCCTCTTTCATTGTCTACTTCTTTTGGGTATGATTAGAGCTTTCTTGTACTAGACCTTTTAGGTGGGTTGTCAAGTTGCTAGTATGAGATCACTCCAATTATTTTATGCAGGCACTTAATCATGTCAACTTTCTTCTTAGCAACACTTCCATTGTGTCCCATAAGTTTGGTTGTACTGTGTATTCATTTACATTTATTACATTTTCTTTCTTCTTCCCTCCTTCCTTCCTTCCTTTCTTCCTTCTTTCTTTCTTTTTATCTTTTTTTTCTGTCTCTATCCATTTTTCAGTCAGCAGAGAGATGTTCAGTTTCCATGAGCTTGTAGGTTCTCCTTTGTTTTTGTTGTTGATATCCAGCTTCAGTCCATGGTGGGTTGATCAGATGTAGAGTTATTTCAATTTTGTTGTATATACTGAGACTTGCTTTATGTCCTCTTTTAAATCATATTTCATTGTAATGAATGTACATTTGTATTTGTATGCACACATCTTTGTCAGTGCCAACAGAGAACAGAAAGGGCATTGGAGAGCTTGGAATTAGAGTTAACAATACTTGTGTGTCACTTGATATGAATGTGGGGTGCTAAATTCAGGTCTTTTGGAAAAGCAGCAACACACTTGTGCAATCTCATAGCCACAAACACAGATCTCTAAGTTATAACACAAGGATAAACTTTCCTTATTATCTACATGTTACATATATAGATAAACTGATTGTTGACATGCAGTTCATAAACAAAAAAACTTTTTAGTATTCTTTCTAGTAGTAGTAGTAGTAGTAGTAGTAGTAGTAGTAGTAGTAGTAGTAGTAGTAGTAGTAGTATAGTTCTGTGTATCATAATAACATGATGGACTCCTTTCTAGATTTACATTGTCCATCCATTCTTCTCATAAAAGTAAGAATAAAAACAAAATTAAGTAAAAATTACAATGAAGAAAAATACTTCCAAGGTCTGCAGAAAAGGAGAATCATTAAAAATAGAAGGAAAGAAAAAATACAAAATTTAACAAAGTGTCGAAGCACCCTGTCAGCTTACTTCTTACTAGTGTATGATATATTTTCTCCAAAATTTTAAGATATTCTTTTATTCTTCTCTCATACAATACATCCTGACATCAGTTTTTCATCCCGTCAACATTCCTTTCCCATGTCCCCCTACTATACCCCTCTCCCAACAGATCCATTCATTTTGAGTTTACCTTCAGAAAGGAGCAGGCTTCCAAGATAAAAACAACTACACACCACAAAACAATATACAAAATATTCTTTCATTTCATTGGTGGGTTTTTAAATCCATTAAAGAATGGTTTTGGAACAGAGTCACATTTTTTTTTCTTATTCTGACTGTCCTTGTCCAGGTCATAGAGAGGCAACTTCCAGAATACCAACTTATTCTAAAGAGCAGTAATTATCCTCACAAAAGGCATGCATTCTTTGACCTTTTAAAAACAGAAATTATAGCCTCCACTCTCAGGAAATTCACCTTTAAATGAGAAGAAAAATATTATATGTTACAGGAACTAGAAAACTCCTTCAGACAATATCAATATAAGCACCAGACCATCCTATCTATACATTTGAAAAGAGATAAGATATAAAAGGTAAAGTATTCATTAGCAGTTTAATGGTGGATAAGAAGATAAATTATAACATAGTCTTGAAAACCTGGTAAAATTTGATTAAAGATGAAGAATTATCATGTGAGAAAAACTATGGTAATGAATGTTAACAAGAGCACATGATATTAAGAGTTAGAATGAGAAAAACTATGGGTGACAAGCCAGAAAAACAAGACTGCCTAGCTAGGGGTGGAACAGGTGGGCAGAAGCACAGCTATGCAATTATAGGAAAGAGGAGATGCTAGAGGTTTAGATACTTGACCACTAGAGTCAAGGCAAAACTGAAATATTTGCAGCTTGAATTATAGTAATCAGAGTACAATGATTCTAACCAGTTATTCTCTTGAGGCAATGAGCTATGATTGAATTGAAAAGAAAACGTCCAGTAAAGGTAAGAAAAAAAAAGGGGGGGGGGAAGATGCTGAAATGAGGAAGATTTTGTGAAGAACAATGTTATAGCTCAGCTTACATATGTGGGAGTGAAAGACATGGATGCCCATTTGTTCAAATCACACCAGCAGGACAACAGTCTGGAAGAAGTGTGGTTCTTTCCTGAAATATTAAAATGAACCACAAAGGAGAACAGTGTCGTGCCCACTTATGCCTCCATTTTCTGCTAGGCAATTATCTATTGCATAACAAGTATTTGCTGTTTTTTTTAAATACCAAACACTAGTCATACTTTAAAGAGAAAAATTAGATTCTGCACTGATCTATATATGTCTCATTTCCTTGTGAAGGAGGGGAATACTAACTTAATACCTTACTAAATATTTAAACAAAATACATATGGTAGCAACTGCCATATAACAATTGTAGTAATCTATGATGGTGCAAGGCACTTCTGCCAGTCAAAGAACCATAAGACTTCCTAGCAGAGAAACTGAGTTGGCAAGGATAAGCCCTATTATTGAAACCATGCATTATCTCTCAGAGTCATGCCACAGATCATTGAGGTACTGAGATTAGGGACTGAGTCTGACTGTGACGAAACCTTTGGTTGACTTTTGGATTAGGTGAGTGTCTTAACAAGAGTTACCAGAAGTCACAGAAACACACACTTTTCACATCGTCCTGTGCGTTGCTCTTTGTTGCTTCAGGTTTTATAAAGAGTGGTTCTTCAATTTTTTTACTTGATACAAAATTAATCCCTTTTCATGAATTAGTTTATAGTATTATGCTGGCAACAAAAGCTGACTGAGGTAAAACATTTGTACTGAGATGTGTGAATGCTGCCTGTTAAAAACTCATTGAATGTAGAGAGTGAGGCATGATCAAGGTCAAAATACTAGAACCTTATAAACTCAAGGACTTAAAATGTGTCACATGAATTCTGGCTTCCAAGTATCTTCTTTTCAACAAAGAACTAACACGATTTTTATTTTTTGAAGGAACTGCTTTGGCAGTGCTGTGAACAATGCATTAGTTGAGGCAACAGGGGTTACAGTAGGTCTCCCAATAAAACATCAGTACTCTACTTTGTCTGCCGGATCTGCAACCAGAGTGGTGACTCTATGAATGGATTGGAATATTTCTTAAAATCAAACTGTGAGCAAAGTAGGGAACTACATACTAAGATAAATCCTCTGCTTCAAAGGAATCGAAGTCAAGCAGATTCACAAAAAAGTGGTTATTCAATCAAGTAAGACAATGGTTAAATAGCACAGCTTTCACCAAGAGAATTCCAGAGAAACAATCAACAAATTGCCTTTATGTCTCCCTAGGGAGTCATTTTTAATGAACTTCAAGTCTGGTCCCTCCCTTTGATATTCTGGTTTCCATTGCTCAATTTATGCCATGAGGGAGACCCATTGCCAAGAGACCAGGTCTGGGTTCATGCCAAGTATTGCCTACAGAGAGAGAATTGTCTTTATACCAATTACTTCTTGAAAAACAAGACCCAGGATGAACTGCAGTCAAGCTCCTGGTTTTATCCTGTTGGGACTGTCCAGTGACACAGAGAAATGGCAGCTCCTCTTTAGCATCTTCTTTGCTCTCTACTTGCTGGGCCTTTTAGGGAACCTGCTACTTCTGTTAGCTATTGGTGCTGATGTTCACCTCCACACCCCCATGTACTTCTTCCTCAGTCAGCTCTCACTTGTAGATCTTTGCTTAATCACAACCACAGCCCCTAAAATGCTGGGGGCTCTGTGGACTGGAGATGGATCAATCTCATTCTCTGGATGCCTGACTCAGTTTTACTTCTTTGCTGTGTTTGCAGACATGGATAACCTTCTTCTGGCAGCCATGGCTATTGACCGCTATGCTGCTATCTGCCACCCACTGCTCTACCCACTTCTCATGACTCCCTGTAGATGTGGGGCTTTGGTCAGTGGGTCATGGGGAGTAACTAACTGTGTGTCTCTGTTCTATACCTTATTGCTCTCTCAGTTATATTTTCATACCAATCAAGAGATTCCTCATTTTTTCTGTGATTTTGGGCCTCTCTTATTGCTTTCCTGCTCAGACACTTGGCTCATTGAGGGCCTGATGATGGCTTTGTCTGTAGTTTTGGGATTCAGTGCACTTTTCTGCATTGTAAGTTCTTATGCTTGTATTTTTTATGCTGTGGCTAGGGTTCCGTCAGCACAGGGGAAAAGAAAAGCCTTGGCTACATGTAGTTCCCACCTCTCTGCAGTCCTCCTTTTCTACAGCACAATCTTTGCCACCTACCTGAAGCCCCCATCCACTTCTCACTCCTCTGGGGAGGTGGTAGCTGCTGTCATGTATACTCTGGTAACTCCCATTCTGAACCCCTTCATTTATAGTCTGAGAAATAAGGATGTTAAGAGTTCATTAAGAAGGATCGTGAACATGGCGAAATCTCAGGATTAAGGATCATCATTCAGGAAGAATCCCCCCACACATCACTACCACCCATGCAAAATGAGTTAGTTAACACCATGGCTCATGGGAGAATTACATGATTTTTATGGTTCATCTTCAGTGTTAACTGGACTCGATTTGGAATTACCCTGAACCCACTACTTTGGGCATTCCTGTGAACATGTCTCTGCAGATATGTCACTGAAGAGGAAAGATCCATCGTGAATGTGGGTGGCATCATTCAATCCATAGAATCATCTTGGAATGATGAACCTGAAAAAAGGAAAAACCAACTTACTAGAATTATTCATTTGCTTTTGCTTGCTGAACAGACATGAAATATGACTTGTGAATTCTTCTTCCTGCTGTGATTTTCTCATCTGGATGCACTGTATTCTTTAAACCATGCATAAAATAAAATTTTCATTTTAAAAATGCTTGTCAGGCAGTTTGCCAAAGCATAGGGCAGGCAAAATATACAATTATCTGTTGGAAATCATACTATGTTGTGTTTGATGTTGTTTGATTTTTCTTTTTAATCTCATATTCCCGATGTATGAACATCCATTGAAATCTCTCTACTGTCAGTGGATAATTGTTGGATTTCCTACCAATCTTTTGGTAACAACAGCCCCTTGATATCCATATAGGTTTTACTATCTCTCTAGTTCTGGAAATCTAGTGACTTTAATTGTTTCTGCCTTTTTCTGTTATCCTTACTCCTGCTGAACTTAGATGTTAAATCATGGTAAAAGTAACTTAATATTCATAGAAGCTAAATCACAAGTAAGAGGTTAGGAGTCTGGAGAGTCTGAAAATAAACCAAATCAATAGGAAGAGTAAGAATATGAATATAATTTTATTCTATATTTTAATGTAGACTAACTATAGCATAGATTCATTTAAAATTATTTATTATTGTTGTTATTGTGTGGGTATATATACATATATATGTATGTATTTATGTGTGTGTAAACTTATTTGTGAAAACATGTAATTTTGTGGGATAAGAAATTAAAATATGCATCAAGTTTGCATGCTCAAACCAAATAGGAAAGAACTCTTTAAACGTCATATTACGATAATATAAATTAAGATTGTCCTGATATGTGCTTGTATTGGTTCATTGTTTCTATACTTTTCTTTACATTAGTTATTAGCAGCAGTGCTATATACAACAATAGGGTACAGAGTGACAATCCAGCACATGTCTTCACTCTATGATGCTCAAGTCAGAGCACTATTTTTGGTGTATTCAGTAAATAACTCACAGTAATCTATATCATGTTAAACTAACTTGAGAAAATTGGTTAAGTCTTATCTTCCCACTGGGCATAGTTCTTAACACCTAAAAAAATCTGAGAAAGAGCATAGTTACTTATCTCCAACCCACTGTGAGAGACTTTTCAGTCAAGACAGTGATTGTCCAAGAGAAAATCTTCACTGCCCTCTTTTTAGGTCACATTTCAGTTGGTTTGTAGTAGTGAAGACTCTGTAGTGCCTGCTGCACCTTTCTCTGTCCTCAACTTATAGATGGCAGGGTTAAAGATAGAGGTGATCACTGTGTAGACCTTGGAGAGGAGCTGGGAATGGACAGCAGAAGGCACAATGTACAAGACCAGGAGTGTTCCATGGAATATTAACACTGCAACAAGGTGAGAGGAGCACGTGGAGAAGGCCTTGGTCCTTCTGGTCCCACAGAGATCTCTCAGTACATTCACCACAGTCTGAGAATAGGAGAATAGAACCAGCCCACAGGGGACAGTTAGGAAGACAAATGAGAGAAAAATATAGTCATTGAAACACTTGAGTCTCTGAGCAAACAAGAATGAACATGAGTGAGAAATCATAGTAAAAGTAATTAAATAAGTTGTGGGCCACAGAACCTCATTTCGGCCATCAGAACAGAAATTAGTTCATCTACCATGATGCCAGACATCCAGACTATAAGGACTAACCCCAGGCACCACTGAGACCCAAATTAGGAATGGGAGATACAGGGACTAATACATTTTTAGGTATCGATCAACTTGATAATCATTTTTTTGAACATTATTGCATGCATATTCATTTATGTGTAAGTATTTTTTATATACACAATATATAAAAATTGTTGGTTCTACTTTTGTTGTCTATTTCTATATAGTTTTTGGGCTGAGCACTCTGCGTTTGAAAACCAATCAGTGGATTTATTCATGGGAGACTCTAATTCTTTTTCCTCCAACAGTTATCAACTGTCTATTGTTCTTAGTCTAGTTGTGGGACCTAATACAAAATTCACCTTTGTATGTTGATATTGCCACTCCTTTTCTTCCTCCTCCTCCTTGTCCCCTTCTCCTTTAGCTCCTCCTACTCCTTCTGCTGCTCTTTCTTCTTCTTCTTCCTCTTCTTCTTCTTCTTCTTCTTCTTCTTCTTCTTCTTCTTCTTCTTCTTCTTCTTCTTCTTCTTCCTTCTTCCCCTTTCACCCCTCTTCTCCCTCTCATTGCCCCCTTCCTGTTCTCTATGCTTCCCACTATCCTTACCCTCCTATTCCTCTTCTTCATCTTCCTCCTCCTTTTTCTTTTTCTACTATTATTCATTTAACTTTCCTCATCCTTATTTTTAATACAGAGTGTAGATCTGGCTATCTTGGAAATAACTCGGTAGACAAGCTGGCCTTGAACTGAGAGCTCTGCATGCCTCTGTCTCCTGAATGCTGGGATTAAAGATATGTAAAATTACCACCTGGACAAGGTCATCCCCCTTAATCATTCTCAAATAATTCTGATAGGCTGGGGAGTTGGGGTCAAAGGTGGGATGGTGTGGGCCATGAGGTCTCCTCCCTTTTTTTCTGATCAGGAGCCCATCAGAACACTTGGAAAAGCCATCACAGAACACTGGACAAAGCCAGCTCCTAGTTTTAGATTTCAAAGTGCTCAACTGGACCTTAGACAACCCTATAGGTTCCTAAAACATCACATAATAAGGCAATAACCCAAGTACCTCACCATCATATAACCACTTCCGTCCCCTCCCCTATAAAAAGCCTCTAACCAGCCCAGCTATGAGACTTCATTGACCTCTGCCTGAGAATGGAGAGAACTCATCAGAAGTTGCTCCAATAAACCTGACTTTTTAATTTGGATCAGTTCAATTTATTACATAGGTTTATTACATATTGCATTGTATTTGTTACTATATAAACTCATGACTCGTTAGGAGCGATGTTGCAAGAGGGATGATTCTATTATCAGAAAAAATGAAAATAATTTGTGAACTATAATAGGATCTACTTCTTACAGCATTTAATGTCTACAACTCAAAGTCCTTGGACATGTGTGTCAATTAATGATTAATGATTCTTGGAATGCCCCACCATCAACAGTTACATTTCCAACATTTATCCTACAGATATATTCATGGCAGGCATCTCCTTGCCATCTTCATTGACTCACTGATAATGTACTGAAATTTCCATCCTGCTTCTGATTCTAACTAATCTGAATACTTTATGCAGACAACAGAATGACAAAACAACTATCCCTCAATTGCTAAAATTATTTACTCAGTCTAAGACAAGGTTCACTTGTATGCCTGTTTGCTGTTTCTATGTACTCTGATGATTGTTAAATTTAGACCACAGTTGGGAATCTGGAGGATGAAGTGTAGAGGGAAACTGAGATAAAAGGTAAATATGATCTCATAAGTTTTCTAAGCAAACACTCAACAGATAAAATTAGGCTCTTAGTGAGCACTGTAAATGCACAGAGCTCAGGTAAAAATGATAGCTATTGTTTTGGATGATGAGGTTATAGTATTGACTAAAACTATAAAATGTTTCTGTTACTTCCTAGAACTTGCAATTAAGTTGAAGATAGGTAATCTGACTCAATACACCAAATTAATATACATTCTGTTGTTACCAACAGAACAGAAAAGGGCAACAATTATTTGTGTGTGTGCGTGTGTGTGTGTGTGTGTGTGTGTTTATGTTTCTTAGCATAAGATAGGAAAACAGAGTTCAGGACAAAAAACGATGGAATTATCCATGTAGCTTTTTAAAGTGTAAGAATATTCACCCCAGTATAGGACTGCAGCTGACTGGGTGGTCAGTGTGTTTGAGACAGAAAGTTGAAGAGCAGAGAGAAATGCACAAGATGGGAAAGGTGGTTCAGAGTCTTCTAAATCACCACAGTGTATTTGACTTTCTTCTACTTTTTACATAAATTATTGTATTTATTTACATTCCAAATGTGATTCCCCCAATCATGTGTTCTGTGTAAGGTAGAATCTCAAGGTTATTTGGTTTTGCATTTCCCTGATGACTGAGGGTGTAGAACATTTATTTAAGTGCTTCTTGATCATTCAAGATTCTTCTGCTGAGAAATCTGTTTCGCTCTGTACCCCATAATTTAATTGGGTTATTTATTTTTTATTTTGGGGTCTAACTATGAGTTCGTTATATATTTTGTATTCTAGTCCTCTCTCAGATGAAGAATTAGTGAAAATATTCTTCCTTTCTGTAGGTTGCCATTTTGTCCTATTGACAGTGTTCAAAACCTTCCAGAAGCCTTGCAGTTTCATGAGGTTCCTTTTGTTAAGTAATGCTCTTAGATCCTGATTCATGAGTATGTGGTTCAGGAACCCCCCCCCCCATGTTAATGTGTCCAAGGCTATTTCCCACTTTTCCTTCAATTATATTCAGTGTATATGGTTTTATGTTGAGGTCCTTTGTCTACATGGACTTGACCTTTGTACAAGGTGATAAATATGGATCAGTTTGCATTCTTCTACATGCAGACTGCCAGTTAAAGCAGTATAATTTGTTGAAGATTTTTTTTTCTTTTTTTCCTACTGTGTGGCTTTGGCTTCTTTATCACAGATCATGTTTCCATAGGTGGGTTTATTTCTGGGTCTTTATTTCTATTCCACTGCTAGATGTATCTGTTCCTGTACCATACTCTGAGATTTTTATCACTATTGCTATGGAGTATAGCTTGAAGTCAGGGATGGTTATTCCCCAGAGGGGCAGGTGTGCCTGATTTGCAACAGGTGGAGCTGTAGATTGCAAAGAACACAGGCATGCAGTAACGCTGATTTGTTCTCCTTATGCTGGGATATGTGGGGCTTTCACTGGGGCAGGTTCTCACTTGTATCCCTGGTTACAGCAGACCACCTGGGAGACATGCAGTCTGTGTCCTTGTTTAAGACAGACTTCCTGGGAGACATACAGGATGTGGAGTATGGGAGAGGGGCAGGCATGCCCAATCTGCCCAGGATGGAGTTGTTTGACTTTCAAATAATAGGGAGATATTGCAGGGTTTAAGCCATTAGACACAGGTAACAGTAATTTCAGATAGTTCTTAAGAACAGTATTACTTGGACATAAGGGGAAATAATATTATTTTAAGACTGCAAATGTATTTTAAAGTTACTAGTCCATGCAGTTGGGACATTGTTTTTTTTTTTCTTTTTGTTGTTTTGTTTTATTTTTTATTTTTTTTAAATCAGTTTATTATGGCAATAAGTGGCTAAAAAAGTGACCATTTTTGCAGTAATTTGCATTTCTGAATTTAAGTAATTATAACTGGAATCTCCTATTTGCTATTCTAAGACTCCCAAAGTTTTAGCCTAGGTGAAGTACCCCACAGAACACAACTTGACGATAGATCACTGCAATGGCAAGGTTTATTTAAATCTGATGTGCACATAGGGTTGCTCAGCCACACAGGGACAGTCAACACCAAACTCAAAAAGCATACATCTTTTATACCTTTTTGTGAGGGGGGTGAACTACTATATTGTGACTAGTCAGCAAAGTAAACTCTCTGGTCAGAAAGGGGAGATTAAGGGGGTGAGAAACTTTAACAGTAAGGTTGTTGACAGTTTGCAGTTCTCCTTGGAATTCAGTACAAGGAGGAGCAGGGGAGTTGTTCCTAAAGTAGTCATTTTTGTTTTGTCTTAACTCAGCTTGGTCAGTCTAGCCTACTCATTCTGACCTGTCCACTAAAGATTTGTTTTACATTTTTAAAGTATTGTTTTTACATTTTCAAAACTTTGATGGGGTTAGGCTGCTGCTGATGTATATTTGGACTTTTTTATGGGACCTTGTGGCTGGCAGGCAGTAAATTCTGTCCTCAAAAATGAGTGTTTTGGAAAAGTCTCAGAGCCCCTAAAAACTTAGTTTTCTATACTATTATAATTTTATTTAGTCACATCATAAACAACACAGTAAGAATATCTCCAAGTCAATATTTTTCATCCAGTACATGTCATTAAAGTAAGAACATCTACTGCATTTTTCACATACTAAATTTATAATATATATAAAGTATTTTCCATATATTATATATGATATATATCAGAAATAATAAGGAAATTGTGTACATCTTAGTATGAGTCACTCATGAATGGCATTTGTAATTTACAAAATGATATGATATGTACATAATAATTCTAAAATGTACCTGTCAGTTTGTGTTCAAAGTAGACAATGAAAATCAACTTCACATTTATTGGGGTGGGGAACATTGTTAATTACTCTGAAGTGTGCAGGCTGCCAATATAATTAGACATATTTAGAACAAAATTATCACAACTTATAATTAAGAGAAAATTCAAAATTATATATTTGAAAATATGTTGAATGGCTTAATAGAACATAGAAACAAAATTAAACTTAATCCAGAATGTTTTCTGTTTTGTTTTGTTCTATTCTCTTTCTCTAAATTCACACACACACACACACACACACACACACACACACACACACACGAATGAATGGATGAAAAATTACACTATCTTTGTAAAGAAAAACATTTTTCTTAAGTAAGAGACTTTCTATAATTTTTGTATCTTTTATGGAATAATTATGAATTATTCTGCTATTTAAATGAAAAATTACTTGCACATTTTTTGGAATATATTTTATTTGCATTTCAAATGTTATCTTCATTTACCAGTTTTTCTTCCATAAACCGTCTACCACATTTCACCTACCCCTGCTTCTATGAGGGTTCTTCCCTACCCATTAAACCCCTCCCACTTCCCCTCCCTGACTTTCCACTAAAGTGGGGCAATGAGCCTTGACAGGATCAAGGGCTTTTCTTCCCATAGATGCCCAACAGAGCCATCCTGTGCTACATATGCAACTGGAGCCATGGGCCCATCCATTTGTAGTCTTTGTATAGCTCCCTAGGAGCTATGTTTAGTTGGATGGTATTGTTGTTCTTAAGGGGTTGCAAAACCCTCCAGCTCTTTCAATTCTTTCTCTAACTACTTGAATGGCTTCTCAGTTTTCAGTTCAATGGTTGACTGTGAGCATCTGCCTCTGTATTTGTCATGATCTAGTAGAACCCCTCAGGAAACAGCTATATCAGGCTCATATTACTATGTACCTCTTGGTATCAGCAATATTGTCTGGGTTTGGTGGCTGTTATAGGCTGGATCTCCAGGTGGGGCAGTCATTGGATGGCCTTTTCTTTGGTTTCTGCTTCAAACTTTTTCTCAGTATTTCCTCCTGTGAATATTTTTGTTCCCCCTTCCAAGAAGGACTGAAGCATTTGCACTTTGGTATTCCTTCTTCTTGAGATTCATGTGGTCTAAGAGCAACCACTTTAATTCCACCCAAATTTGTATGGTATAGGTATTATAAAGATTAGAAAATAAATATATAGTATAATTTTAAAAATCTCTAATGATCAATTGATTTGGTGAAGGGATAAATGTGAATCTTAACTTAGAATAACAGATGGTCAAATTGGCAAATTTTCTATTCATGAATTTCTATGTTCATTTTTTTCCAGGATTCCTCCTATGCTGTACATTAGAAAATATTTACACATTTTATTCTATTAATGTGATAAGACCTATTAGATTCTTGAATTCAGTAATGTTTAAAAGAATGGAAGCAATAAAATAATTACTGGAACTTCTCAGTCCAGCAGGTGCCTTTCTGTACCCAGAGACACAGAAACATTATTCTCTCATGATCTTGGGAATGGATCATGTTTTCTCCATATTATCAACATTTAGAAAACTTTAGTAGAGATAAAAATGGACTGTTACTATCTTCACATATTATCTTGGTGGTTCCAAATAGTTAAATATTTCCTAGCTGACATCAATGAATGGCACACTATAGAACTATTTATGAATTGTGAAAAATCTTCATCAGATATGACAAAAACCTGAATGGGAAATAAATAGGAGAGTGCAACAAGAATTCTAATTTACATAGAATTAAGTTAACAATGCTGTCAGAATCTTATGGTGGATCATTAATGACACATTTGAATCTATAGGTATTTATAAAACTGCAATTTAAAACTCATACAACAGTTAGAGTGGATATAATTAGAGCCCAGGAAATATTTTGGGGCATGTACACTATTCAAATTTTATTTAATTAAGAAGGTAGATCAATGACTAGAAAGAGACCATAAGTTCTAAATATCTTTTAGCTTTCCTGTCTGAAGTATGGTCAAAATTTATGTCTGTTTAGTGATTTTATTTTTAAAATACATAAGGATTAAATCTCAATGCAAATTATTATATACTTGCTTCTAATGAGTAACTTTGGGAACTGAGTCTCTAAGGTCAAGAAAGATCATTTTTGTAAGCAAACCTTTTCTGATCCCAAGAGAGGTAATACAGACATGACTTCCAGACTCCATCATCTCTACTCTCATATACAGTCTCAGCAATATGTGCAAAGGGCAGGATGCTTTTAGCTCTAAGACCACTGGGCAAAGTGGATGTTTCTAAGTCAGAAGGTAAGTGTTAAATATGGTATTTTATGGACTATGAGCTCATGTTATAGAGTAGAACATAGCAGATGTGGCATAGGACATCATCCATTTGTATGTCATTTTCCAATGCTGCATGTAAATAACCTAAGATTAAAGAAAGTATGTTTCTTAGTAAATATGATTCTACAATGAAATGATATAAAAATATCACATATATACTCATACACACACATACATGCATACCACACCACATATTTTAGAGGAAAAAGCTAGAATTGGTAACTTGAACAGAGTGATTTGTTTACTGAGTATTTGAATCCTAGATCTGTAATTAGAAGAGAGGTACAAAAAGCGACTTCCAAAAAAATTGAAAACAGGAAGAATAAACATATTAGGAGGCTGAGAATGTGTCATAGAAATCACTAGAAACCTGGAGAGTATTGGAGGTACCTTAAAAGACAGACAAATGATTTAAAGTTAAAAGAAAGAATTTTCAACTGAGATGTCTTTCTGGAATATCAAGTCATATATTGACTAAAATTTAAGACTGATATTTGTGGGAGTTACTATGAGAAACACGAGCATAAGTGCTTGCTTTAATTGGGTTAAAGAAATCATGGAAGTAAAATAATTGGATTAAAATGGAACTAAGGATTGAGACAGGAATTTTGCATGAATGTATAATAAGACATAGAATAGTGAGACAATCTGTGTATAAGCCAAGAGATTCATCACATATTACTATGTAGCTTGTCTTTAGCTATGTCTTTATATCTCACTTTCAGGATCAGTCACATCCTTGAAAATTTTAACTCATTTTTTTATCAGTGATTGAACATGTGCCATATTTGTTTATATATTGGAAATAGATTCTTCTCTCACACACTATATCCTGAATTCAATTTCTCTGCCTTCAGCTTTCCCACCTCCCTATACTACACTCCTCTCTCACCAGATCCATTTCTTTTCAGTTCCCTTCAGAAAGTAGCAGGCCTCCAAATACAGCTGCACACAACATAACAAAATACAAGACAAGGCAAAAACTCTCACATAAAGGTTGGCTAAGACAATCTAAGAGTGGGGAAAGACTCCTAAAAGCAGACAATAGTATCAAAGACTCACCTACTCCCACTGTTAGAACTTCCACCAACCACCAAGCTACTAGCCATAAGTACATCCTGAAGATGTGGTGGAGACCCATGCAGGTCCCATGCTTGCTGCTTCAGTCTCTGTGAGCCCATATAAACCTTGTTTATTTGATTCAGTGGGCCATGTTCTCCTGATGTCCTACATCGCTTTACACTCTAAAAATTTCTGTTTCTCTCTTCCACTGTCTACTTCTCTTGGGCATAATTAGAGATTTCTTATCTTAGAGCTTTCGGGAGGGCTGTCAAGTTGATGTCAGCTTTCCTCTAAGCACAACTTCCATTGTGTCCCATATGTTTGTATATGCTGTGTTTCCATTTTCATTGAATTCTCAAAATTCTTTAATTTCTTTATTTCTGACACCACTCATTTTTCATCCAGGAGAGAGG
The DNA here is from genome assembly GCF_963924665.1 of Micromys minutus. Lineage (NCBI taxonomy): Eukaryota > Metazoa > Chordata > Mammalia > Rodentia > Muridae > Micromys > Micromys minutus. The sequence goes on along the minus strand of NC_137960.1, from coordinate 713,360 downwards.
TCAGTTTTTGTGAGACTGTAGGCTCCCTTTTGTTTTGGGTGTTGATATCCTGCTTCATTCCATGGCAGGCTGATCAGATGCAGGGAGTTATTTCAATGTTCTTTTATATGCTGAGAGTTGCTTTGTGATAACGTTTTAAATGATATTTTATTATAAAGTACACTTACGTATGTTTGTGCTTGTATGTGAACATGTGTGTCAGTGCCCACAGAAATCTGAAAAGGGATTGAAGACCTTGAACTAAAATTTTGGGTGTTTGGATGTCACTTGACTTGGATGTGGGGAGCCAAACTCAGGTCTTCTGGATAAGGAGCAACTCTCTTAAGTAATGTGCCATCTTTCTAGCCTCAAATACAAATCTGTAAGTTATACCATCCAATGACAAACTTTTAATTTTTTCAACATACACAGATAACATAACTGTTGCCAAGCAGTTGATGAGCAAGATTACACATCTTTTTTCTTTTGTTACTATATTACTATAGAGCCCTGTTTATTACAGTAACATGATGGACTCTTTCCTAGATCTCCATTGTTAGCTCACTGTTCTCATAAATGAAAAGGTAACAACATAAGTAAACAGAAAGTACAGTGAAAAATACTGCTAAGCTGTGAAAAGAAAGAAAGTAAAATTAAACAAAGGGTTTGAGCACCCTGTCAGCCTACATTTTACTAGTACATAATATGTTTTTCCACACTTTTAAGATATTGTTTCATTTTTTGGTGGGTTTTCAAAGCCATCATTGTCTTTTGAAAAGAGTCTTTTTTTTCAGACTGTATTTGACCAGGCCATAGAATGACAACTTTCAGAGTAGCAGCTTATCTTATACACTAGTAATAATTGTTACAAGGCCATGCTTTTTTAACTTTTCTTAAAAACAGAAATTATGGCCTCTACTCTCAGGAAATTCACATTTAACCAAGAATAAAAAAGTATATATCATGGAAACTGGAACCCTTATTCAGATAATATCAATGGATGCACTAGATCATCCTTTCTATTTATTTCAGAAGAGCTAAGATTATAAAAGGCAATGTATTCAATTACAGTTTAAAAGTGGACAAGAAAATGAAATGGTAACATTGTTTAGATACCCTGGTCAAATTTGACTAATGATAAAGAATTATCAAATGAGGGGAACTATGGTAATTAATGTTAATAAGAGGGAAAGATATCTAAAGTGAGAATTAGGAAAACTATGGATTACCAGCCTGAAAGACAAGACTACCTAGCTAGGGGTGGGACAGGTGGGCAGAGCAATACCCATGAGTTTGCAGTAACCAGAACAGTAACCTATATACAGTTAGTAGGAGAGAAGGGACGCTAGAAGTATTTGAGTAATAGTGTCAAGACAAAACTCAAATGTTTGCAGATTGTATAATGATAATAGAATAAAATAAGTGTAGCCAGTTACACTGTTGTTGCAATAAGCTTTGATTGGATTGATGAGAATACATCCAGTTAAGGTAAGAAAAGAGGAGCAAGATGCTGAAATGAAGTAGAATTGCAGAGAACAATGTTATAACACCATTTACATATGTGGGAATGAAGGACATGGATGTACCATGTATACAACTTACACCAGCAGGACAATGACTAGAGAAAATGATTTTTTTTTCTGAAATTCTAAATGAATGGGAAAATTCAGCACCCACTTCTTGGTAAGTATTTTCTATTATTTTTACACAAAGCACTAGGCAAACTTTGAAGATTAAAGTGAGATTCTGCTTTGCTTCATCATGATATGTCTCATTACTTTGTGAAAGGAGGCAAATACTAAGTTAACATCTTACTGAATATTTCAACAAAATATATATAACACCATCCTCCATGTCACAAGATGGTAATACCTGATGGTGCCAAGTTAATCTGCCAAAGAGATAGGCATGACCTTGCAGAGAAACTGAAATGGCAAAGTTAAACCTTGTGGTTCAAAACTATATATGATCTCTCAGTCATAGTATAGCTCAATGAGGTACTGAGATTAGGTACTGAGGCTGACTGTGGTGGAACTTGTGTTTGCCTTGTGGAATAGGTAAATACACAATGATTAGATACTAGTTGTTTACGAAGAATTATCAGAAGTCAGAAACATACTTTCCATGCCGTCCTGTGCATTGCTTTCTGCTGTCTCAAAGTCCACCAAAAGGGTTCTTCTATCTTCACTTGACTTTGATCTAAAATGAATCATTTTTCATTAATTAATTTGCAATATTATGCTAACAACAGACATGAGCCAAGATAGAAAATGATACTGAGAAGTGAGAATCTTGCTGATAGCTCATTCAATGTGGACTGTGAGGCACGACAGATTTTATGAGGTCATTCCTGTTCAAAATACTTAGAGCCTTAGAAGTCAACAAAGCATTATACAGTTTAATAAAACTTATGTTTATCTTGGTAACTTTTTAAAAACAAATAAGTATCATGATTTTATTTTATGAAGGAACTCTCTTGGCAGCCTTGTGAACAATATATTATCTGAAGCCAAAATAGTTAGGGTAAGTCATTCAGGAAAATAGTATTTTACACTGTCTCCTGAAGCTGTTGACTCTATGGATGGACAGGAATATTTCTTGAAATCCCACTGTCAGCAAAGCACTAAGTTATGTGCTAAGATAAAGCCTCTGCCTACAAAGGAATCAAAGTTAAACAGATTCAGAGGAAAGTAACAAAATGGATAAATAGCACAGCTTTCACCTAGAGAATACCTGAAAGCTACTCAACAAATTGTCTTTATGTCTCCCTAGGGAAACATTTTAAATGAACTCCAATTCTTGTCTCACCTTTTGATATTCTGATTTCAATTACTCAATAGATGCTGTGAGGGAGATCCATTGCCAAGGGACCAGGTCTGGGTTCATGCCAAGTATTTCCTACAGAGAGAGACTTGTCTTCATACCAATTAATTCTTTAATGACAACACCCAGGATGAACTGTAGTCAGGCTCCAGGTTTTATCCTCTTGGGACTGTCCAGTGACCAACAGAAATGGCAGCCCCTCTTTAGCATGTTCCTGGCTCTTTACTTGCTGGGCCTTTTAGGTAACCTGCTACTTCTGTTAGCTATTGGTGCTGATGTCCACCTCCACACCCCCATGTACTTCTTCCTCAGTCAGCTTTCATTCGTGGATCTTTGCTTCATTACCACCACAGCCCCTAAAATGCTGGGGGCTCTGTGGACTGGAGATGGATCAATCTCATTCTCTGGATGCCTGACTCAGTTTTACTTCTTTGCTGTGTTTGCAGACATGGATAACCTTCTTCTGGCAGTCATGGCTATTGACTGCTATGCTGCTATCTGCCACCCACTGCTCTACCCACTTCTCATGACTCCCTGTAGATGTGAGATTTTGGTCACTGGTTCGTGGGGAGTAGCTCATTGTGTTTCTCTGTTCTATACCTTATTGCTCTCTCAGTTATATTTTCATACCAATCAAGGGATTCCTCATTTTTTCTGTGATTCTAGACCTCTCTTATTGCTTTCCTGCTCAGACACTCAGCTCAATGAAGGCCTGATGATGGCTTTGTCTGCAGTTTTAGGAATCAGTGCACTGTTTTGTATTGTAAGTTCTTATGCTTGTACTTTTTGTGCTGTAGCTAGGGTACCATCAGCACAGGGGAAAAGAAAAGCCTTGGCTACATGTGGTTCCCACCTCTCTGTAGTCCTCCTTTTTTATAGCACCGTCTTTGCTGCCTACCTGAAACCTCCATCCATTTCTCACTCCTCTGGGGAGGTGGTGGCTGCTGTCCTGTATACTCTGGTAACTCCCACTCTGAACCCCTTCATTTATAGTCTGAGAAATAAGGATGTTAAGAGTTCATTGAGAAGGATCCTGAACATGGAGAAATCTCAGAACTAAGGATCATCATTCAGGAAGAATCACCCCACACATCACTACCACCCATGCAAAATGAGTTAGTTAACACCATGGCTCATGGGAGAATTACATGATTGCTACGGCTAATCTTCAGTGTTAACTGGACTGGATTTGCAATTACCTTGAACACAGTACTTTGGGCATTTCTGTGAGCATGTCTCTGCAGAGATGTCACTGAGGAGGAATGTGAATGTGGGTGGCATGACCCATTACATATCCTGGAATGATAAAAGGAAAAAAAAAAGAAAAACCAAACTTTTTAGAATTTTTCATCTGTTTTTACTTGCTGAACAGACATGTAATGTGACCTATGACACCATCTGCCTGTTGTGCTTTTCTTATTTGGATACATTGTATTCTTCAAACCTTGCATAAAATAAAATTTTCATTCTTAAATTGCTAGTCACGCATTTTGCCAACACAACAGAACAGGTTAAAAAAAACAATTATCTGTTGAAAATCATACTATGTTATGTTTGATGTTTGATTTTTTTTCTTAATCTTATATTCCTGATATATGAATTTTTATTGAAATCTCTCTACATTCAGTAGATAATTGATTTCCTACTAGTCTTGGTAACAACAGCCCCTTGATATCTACATAGGTTTTACTATCTTTTCTGTTGTAAAAATCTAGTGAATTTAATTGTTTCTGTCATTTTCTAATATCTTTATTCCAGCTGAACTTAGAGCATAAATCATGCTGAATGTTTTTAATGTTCAGAGAAGTTAAACCCTACGAAAGTGGATAGGAGGCTGGAGGGTCTGAATATAAACCAAGCCAATAGTAGAAACAGGAAGAGAAAGAATATAATTCTATTCTATCTTTTAATGGAGAGTATAGGATAAGATTCCTTTAAAATAATTTATTATTGTTATTATTGTATATAGATATGTGTGTGTGTGTATGTGTGTGTGTGTGTGTGTGTGTGTGTGTAAAATTATTTGTGACATGGAATTTTGTGGGATAACAAATTACAATTTACATCATCAAGTTTGCATGCCCAAATGGAAAACACCTAATAGGAAAGAACTCTTTAAACGTCATACTACATTAAAATAAATGAAGAATGTTCCAGATTCGTGTTTGTTTTGGTATGTTGTTTCTATAATTGCCTTTCTATTAGTTATTAGCAGCAGTGTTATATACAACAACAGGCTACAGAGTGACAACCCAGTACATGTCTTCACTTTATGATGCTCAATTCAGAGCACTATTTATGGTGTGTTCAGTAAACAACTCACAGTAATCTATATCATCTCTTAAACTAACATGAGAAAATTGGATTAGTATTATCCTCCCACTGGACATAGTTTCAAACACCAAAGAAGGAATCTGAGAAAGAGCATAGTTACTCATCTCCAACCCACTGTGAGAAAGATTTTAGTCAAGACAGTGATTGTCCAAGAGAAAATCTTCACTGCCCTCCTTTTTAGGTCACATTTCAGTTGGTTTGCAGTAGTGAAGACTCTGTAGTGCCTGGTGCACCTTCTCTGTCCTCAAGCTGTAGATGCCAGGGTTAAAGATGGATGTGGTCACTGGGTAGAGCAGGGCAAAGACCTTGGAGAGGAGCTGGGAATGGACAGCAGAAGGCACAATGTACAAGACCAGGAGTGTTCCATAGAATATGGACACCACAGCCAGGTGAGAGGAGCATGTGGAGAAGGCCTTGGTCCTTCTGGTCCCACAGAGATCTCTCAGCACATTCACCACAATCTGAGAATATGAGATTAAAACCAGCCCACAGGGGACAGTCAGGAAGACAAATGAGGGAAAAAATATAGTCAACTGGGAACACTTGAATTTCTGAGCAAGCAAAAAGGATTGTGGGTGAGAAATCATAGTAAATGTAATCAATTAGGTTGGGGCCACAGAACCTCACACAGCAAGTAGTTTATCTCTGATGATGCCAAAGAGCCAGACTATGAGCACCAACCCCAGGCATCATTGAGGCCCCATCAGGAGTGGGAAACATAGTGGGTAATGAATTTTGAGGTAACAATCAACTTGATAAATACTTCTTCTTTGAACATTATTGTTTTTCTCAATTTTATTGGATATTATCTATATTTACATTCCAAATGTTATTCCCTTCCCTGCTCTCTCCCCTCCCTCATCTCCCTCAACTTGCTTCCATGAAGGTGCTCCCTCTCCCATTTACCCTCTCCACCTCAGTACCTTGGCTGGTTGATTATCTTGTTCTTCCCAAGAGGTCGCAAACATTTCAGCTTTTCAGTTCTTTCTCTAGCTCTTTCAGTGTGGTCTCTGTGTTCAGTTTGATGTTTAGCTGCAAGCTTCCTCATCTGTATCTATATGACTCTGGGAGACCTTCTGAGGAGACATCCTTATTTCGTTACTGCCAGAAAACACTTCTTAGCATCAGCAATAGTGCTTGAGTTTGGTGGCTGCATATGGTGATTCTCCAGGTGAGACGGTCTCTGTAGACCTTTTCTCAGTTCCTGCTTCTCTATTTGACTTTGTATTTCCTCCCCTGTTTTTTTCTCCCTTCTAAGAAGGACTGAGGAATCCACATACTGGTCTTCCTTCTTTTTGAATTTTATAAGTTCTGTAGATGTTTTGTTGGGGATTCTGAGCTATTTTCAAGGGGAGGGGCACTAGTTTCTCCTTATAAGTGTGTACATACCATGAGTGTTCTTTTGTGAATGGGTTACCTCAGTCAGGATGATAGCTTCATGTTCCATCCATTTTTCTAAGAATTTAATGAACTCATGGTTTTTCATAGCTGAGTAATTCTCTATTGTATATATGTACCACAATTTCTGTATCCATTCCTCTTTTTAAGAACATCTTGGTTCTTTCCAGCTTTTGGTTATTATGAATAAGGCATCTATTAACTTTGTTCAGCATGTGTTCTTGTTAGGTGTTGGAATTACTTTGGGGTATATGTCCAGGAGTGGTATAGCTGAATCCTCAGGTAGTACTGTGTCCAATTTTTGGAAAAATGGGTAGATTGATTTCTAGAGTGGTTGTACCAGTTTCCAATACCATGAACATTGGAGGAGTGTTCCCCTTTCTCCACATCCTCACCAGCATCTGTTGTCACCTGAGCTTTTGATCTTAGCCATTCTGACTGGTGTGAGGTGTAATCTTAGTGTTTTTATTCATTTGCATTTCTCTGATGACTAGGGATGTTCAACATTTCTTTAGGTGCTTCTTAGCTATTTGATATTCCTCCTTTGAGAAGTCTATGTAGTTTTGTACCCTGTTTTTAACAGGATTATTTGATTCTCTAGAGTCCACCTTCTTGAGTTCTTTGTAAATATTGGACACTAGTTCTCTATCAGATATAGGATTGGTAATGATTATTTCCAAATCTGTTGGTTGCTGTTTGTCCTTTTGACAGTGTCCTTAGCCTTATAGAAGCTTTGCAATTTCATGAGGTACCATTTGTTGATTCTTTATATTAGAAAATAAGTCATTGGTGTTCTGTTCAGGAAAATTTCCCCTATGTCTATGTGTTCTAAGCTATTCCCCACTTTCTCTTCTATTAGTTTCAGTGTACCTGGTTTTATGTGGAGGTCTTTGATCCACTCGGACTTGAACCTTGTACAAGGAGATAAGAAGGAATTGATTTGCATTCTCCTGCATGCTGACTGCCAGGTGAACCAGCACCATTTATTGAAGAGGCTATCTTTTTCCATTGAATGTTTTTAGCACTTTGGTCAAAGACCAAGTGACCATAGGTATGTGGGTTAATTTCTGGGTCTTCATCTATCTCATTGGTCTACCTGCATGTCTCTGTACCAATAACAGGTAGTTTTTTTTTTTTTTTAAATCACCATTGCTATATAATACAGCTTGAGGTTAGGGATGCTGATTCTCCCAGATATTTTTTTTTTATTGTTGAGAATGGTTTTTGCTATCCCGGGTTTTTTATTATTCCAAATGAATTTGCAAATTTCTATTTCAAACTCTATGAAGAATTGCCTTGGAATTTTTATGAGGATTGTATTGATTTTGTAGATTTCCTTAGGCAAGACAGTGTTGATCCTTCCAATCCATGAACATGGGAGATCTTTCCCACTTCTGGGGTGTTCTTCAATTTCTTTCTTCAGTGACTTGAAGTTCTTGTCATTCAGATCCTTCACTTGCTTGGTTAGGGTCACACGAAGGTATGTTATATTCTTTGTGGCTATTGTGAATGGTGCTGATTCTCTAATTTTTTTCTCAGCCTGTTTGCCCTTTGGGTAAATAAAGGCTACTGATTTGTTTGAGTAAATTTTATATCCAGCCACTATGCTGAACGTTTTTATCAGCTTAAACATTCCCTGGTGGAATTTTTGGGGTCACTTAAGTATACAATCTCACCACCTGCAAATAGTGATATTTTGATTCTTTCCTTTCCAATTTGTATCACTTGGACCTCTTTTGTTGTCTTATTGCTCTGGCTAGTACTTCAAGTACTATATTGAATAGGTAGGGAGAGAGTGGGAAGCCTTGTCTAGATCCTGATTTTTGTGGGATTGCTTCAAGTTACTTACCATTTACTTGGATGCTGGCTACTGGTTTGCTGTATATTGCTTTAAATATGTTTAAATATGAGCCTTGAATATCTGACTTTTCTAATACTTTTAACATTAAGGGGTGTTGAAATTTGTCAAATGCTTTCTCAGCATCTAGAGAGATAGTCATGTGATTTTTTTCCTTTGAGTTTGTTTATATAGTGAATGACATTGATGAATTTCCATATATTGTACCATCCTTGCATCCCTAGGAGGAAGCCTACTTCATCATGGTGAATGACTATTTTGATGCATTCTTGGATTTTGTTTGCAAGTATTTTATTTAGTATTTTTGTATCAATGTTCATGAGGGAAATTGGTCTAAAGTTCTCTTTCTTTGTAGGGTCTTTGTGTGGTTTGGGAATGAGCATAATTGTGAACTCAAAGTATGATTTGGGTAGCATTTTCTGTTTCTCTTCTGTGGAATAGTTTGGAGAGTATTGGTATTAGGTCTATGAAGGTCTGATAGAATATTGCATTAATCCCATCAGGTCCTGGGCTTTTGTTGGTTGGGAAGTTTTTGATGAATGCTTCTATTTCTTTAGGGGTTATGGGACTGTTTAGATTGTTTATCTGATTCTGATTTAACTTTGGTACCTGGTATCTGTCTAGAAAATTATTCATTTTCTCTAGATTTTCTACTTTTGTTGAGTAGAGGCTTTTATAATAGAATCTGATGATTTCTTGAATTTCCTCAGTTTCTGAGACATGTGTGGAGCAGATACTGATGGAAAGGCCATTTAGAGGCTGCCCCATCTGGGATTCCTTCCCATATACAAGCACTAAAACCCAGATACTATTGTGGCTGCTAAAAAGTGCTTGCTGACAGTAGCCTGATATGGATGTCTCCTGAGAGGCTCTGCCAGAGTCTTACTGATACAGATGAGGAGGCTCACAGTTATTCACTGGACTGAGCAAACAGATCCCAATGAAGGAGCTAGAGAAAGGACTGAAGAAGCTAAAGGGGTTTGCAACCCCATAGGTATAACAGCAATATCAACCAACCAGACCTCCAGAGTTTCCAGGGACTAAACCACCAACCAAGGCTTACACATGTAGCATAGGTTGGCATTAGCTAGCATCAATAGGAGGAAAAGCCCTTTGTCCTGTGATGGCTTGTTTCCCCAGCATAGAGGATGCCAGAGTGTTGAGGTGGGAGTGGGTGGATGGGAGGGGGAGCATCCTCATAAATGTAGGGGGAGCAGTAATGGGAAAGGGAGGCACATGGTAAGGGGATAACATTTGAGATGTACATACATAAACTATACAATAAAAAAGAAGAAAAAAATCAAAAAAATTAAAAATTATCACATCAAGTTGAACAAGCCAAGCCAATAAAAGGAACAGAGACCAAGAAAATGCATGTGAACCAGAAATCCACTTGTTCACACACTTGGGAACCCCATAAAAACACTAAACTGGAAGCCATAGTATAAATGAAGAGGATCTGGTGCAGACCTGTGCAGGCTCTGTGCATGTTGTTTAAGTCTATAAAGCACATGGCCAATCACCGAAGAAACAAACCATGGTCTTATTCGGTTGACACAACAGCATGAAATCTATGGGCTGTCTGCTTCAGCAGCGTGTCACACATGAAGTGAGCTGAAATCAAGAAAACAAAGTGAGATGATGGCAAACAAATGAAAGGAAATCAAATCGGCAAAACCACATCAGTGTATGCTGCTTCTCACAGAGTACAAATGAGCCCAGTCAATATCACATTTCATGGGCTAAACAAGAATCCTCAACCAATGAGACATACCAGCACTCCCCAAACACCAGCCACCACTGTGAACATAAAACATGCCCCACCTGAGAATCATTGACTTCCTTTTGGGGATAAAGGTGGAGATAATGTAATTAAGAAAACAGAAGACATGGAAAGATGATCACAACCAGATGTATTGAAATTTCACATAGTGGAAAACCAAGAGAAGGGAAATGAAATAGTTACCAAAACTACAACTCAAGATAAAAATGAAACAAAACAAAAGAAAAATCTTGTTTGTTTTCTAATGGGAAAGAAAGAAAGCCCATGAATCCCTAGATTTAAGTGAAGTGGTGATGTCATATATAAGGCTCCATGAGTTTCAACATGGTCATGAAAAACTTGGCCTCCAACATTTTAAAGTCTTGAAACATACATGACCTCATCGTCTCTCAGGACAGCATATTGACAGCAGTGACACCAGAGGTACAGATCCAGCAGCACAGAGAGCTGCATCGACTACTCCTTATAGAGCTAAACAAACTGTACCTGTTGGCTCAGTGCTGCAGCCAGAGGGCCTCTAGAGCTGTGTCCTCAGGTAGGATCTACAGCATATTTCGTAAACATTGTATCCTGAAAAAAAAAACTTTGACTGCTGTGACACCATCTTCATATTGTGCGGGTACGTGATGTTGAGGAGCTATCCTGTGGCTGTAACACACAACAGGAAATCTTGTGGAGCATAGGTGTACAGGGTCTCAAACATATAACACATGCACTATGGCACCAAGTCCTATGGTTCAGTTTATAAACCTTGATCCAAGGTTTTCTTCTAGGGCTTAATTAGGATAAAAGCCATATAAAATTATTTAAAACATGCAATTAAAACAGTGGATCTTGTGCTTGAAGGAAGTAGATTGCTACAAAACCCTCAATTTTTCTTTTTTTTCTATTTTTTAATTTACCCCTTAGTTTTATAGGGAAAATTTTTCTATTTCAAATGAATCTTATAGTGGAGATATTCTGGATCTTTATATTCTTAATGTAACTGGCTATACAAGCATCATGGTCCCTGTTCTTCAGAATGTCAAAATTTTACAAATATCTATATTTAATGTTAAAAGTTCTTGGTAGAAATCCTAGAATATAATATGAACTGCCCTAAAAGTTTTAAAGAATAACTTAGATATTGCTATGTACACAAAGATGCTCATACCTATTATGTCAAACATAAAAAATTTAGAAGAATGCATATCATAATGATTAGACTAAATGTGTGGCAGGTCCTGTATCAGTGTATTAAAATATGATTTCAATTTCAAAATTCCCCAAATAACAAAGAGAATTTTCTAGTAAAAAAAAAGAGAAAAGAAAAAAAGTATCCCAGTTATAATATACTATGGATGTACTTTTAAAAAATTTTCCCCCTTATTTCTCCTCCTTACCCCCTACCTCCTTCCTCTTACCCCTCTCCAGAGTCTCTCTACATAACTATGGCTGTCCAAGATTAATTATATAAAGCAGACTTACTTAGAACTGCGAAATCCACCTGTCTCTTCCTCTCAAGTGCTGGGATTAAAGGCACACACCACGATGCACAGCATCTCTTGAGCAAGTTTTAGAAATTAGACAACTCATTTAAGGAATAAGATTTTGAAAGCACAGACCAGAAGCTGCAGAGGTTGCTCAGTGGTTTAGAGCTTGAATTCCCCTTGTAGATGATCTGGTTGTAGAGAAAGAATGCTATTGGACAACTCGTTTCTCAAAACACGAAGAGGTATCTTTTTCAGAATATCATCAACGAGTTTCAGAAAGATCTCGTCCACATTTAAATTGTCCTTGGCTCTGGCCTCGCAGAACCTCATCCTGGTTATCTGCTGTGCAAACTTCTCTCCTTGCTGCCTGGAGACTTCTCTGTCTGTTTCACAGTCCAGCTTATTTCCGACCAGGAGAAGCTAAGCGTCTTCTGCAGCATACTTATCAATCATTTTCATCCACTTTGGCAAGTCATCCAACATCTCTTTCTTGGTGATGTCATACACGAGCATGATCCCCTTGGCACTTCTGCAATAGGCTGCGGTAATGTGGTTAAATCGATCCTGCCCTGCTGTGTCCCCCAGGACGCCAGTCGAGCAAGGCTGGCATGGCTGCAGCTGTGTCCCAGACAAGGACATGAATGAAGGATGGAGACATGCCACTAATATTCAAGCCTTAGAAGATGCGGCACAGATGCGGCAGCGATTAAGGCAGATGAAAGCAAACACACACAGATGGTGGACAGACAGTCATAGCTGAGGGTGACCAGATCTGTAATCTAATTTTCTTCCCTCTTAGTTTCACAGTCTTGATTTTAAAGTCAACACCGACGGTGGACTTGCAGGCCTCGCAGAATGTGTCTTTGGTGAAGTGCTCCATCAGGCAGGTCCTGCCCATGCTGCAGGAGCTGATGATGATGACCTACAGCTTGAAGTCAACCTGCCTGGGTGGCTGCTTCCTCTGGAGGACCTGGCCTCAGGACAGCGCTGGGGAGACCTCGCCCAGGCAGCCGCCTGGTGCAGTGCTGTGCTCAGATCCATGCATGCACAAGGCTCAAACTCTGTTCCAATGTCCGAGTGGACGTACTCCCGTGCACCCTCCAACCGTTCCGCCCCTCCGTCTCCGGTAGTCGGAAGTCGAGGAAGGGAAACAGCTCCTTTTCCTCTGCAGCAGCCAGCTGCAGTATTTTTTCATTGCAGGTGTAGTGCTCCACCTGCCAATGTCGTGCAGCTTTGTTCAGTTCCACTTGTAATTCTCCCCTCGCCCTGTTGTGGTGGGCGAGACTTCACAGTATCGCAGTTCACTGTAAGAGTAGTCCTGCAGCCTCTGCAGGCTCTGCATATAATGACCAGGTGGGAAAACCCCAGCACAAAAACCAAGATGCCCACAATCAGGAAGGCAGTGGCCCTGCTGGTCCCTAAGTGGGTGACATATCCGGTCTGGAGAAGGCAGCCCGCCAGGATGAGAAAGGTACCAGTCAGGAACTGCAAGGTGGTGCAGAAGATGGTCTTGTAAGGAATCTTAGGAGGGCCTTTGTTTAAGAAATGAGATCTCATGACAGCCCGAGTCTTTAATTTTGTTAGATGTAGTTTCAGCAGCTCGAATCTCTCCTGAAGGTTACAGTGTTCTGGGTCAATGCAGGCGAGGGTCCAAAGTTTCTTTGCTTCATGAGATCACAACTTGACCTTGCAACTCAGATCTTTTTTCAAGGTTACAAAGTCCGGGTCAGTGTTAGAGGGCAAGCTTTTACTTTGTTCTGGGGAATCGCTATGTTACCTTGCAGCTCAGACCTCAGCTGAAGGTTTCAGTGTCTCAGTCAGCACTGTTTACAATGCTCCTGGGGATCAAAAGGAGACCTTCCAGCTCAGAGCCCCTTTGAAGTTTGTGTTCCCTTTCAGTAGGGAGAGCTTCTGATGCTCATTTAGCTCCTGGGGATCTCAGCACTACTTTAGTGCATGTGGACATTGTGATCACTCTAGTGAATGAACTCAGCTGACATGCAGAATGTAATGGCATCTGAGAAGAGGATTGACAGTTGCCCTTAGAGGCTTGAACTACAGTTTCTCAGTGTCTGTTCCCCATCTACCTCCCACAGACTAACGGTTTCTTTTGTTCCACCAGCAAACAGCTGGTACAACCACTCTGGAAATCAGTCTGGCGGTTCCTCAGAAAAATGGACATAGTACTACCTGAAGACCCAGTTATTCCACTTCTGGGCATTTACCCCAGAGACTCTCCAACATACAACAAAGACACATGCACCACAATGTTCATTGCAGCTCTATTTATAATAGCCAGAAGCTGAAAAGAACCCAGATGTCCTTCAGTAGATGAATGGATACAAAAATTGTGGTTCATTTACACAATGGAGTACTACTCAGCTATCAGAAACAATGACTTTATGAAATTCTTAAGAAAATGGATGCATCTAGAGAATATCATCCTGAGTAAGATAACCCAGTCACAAAAGAACAGACAAAATATGCAGTCACTGGTAATGGAATACTAACCCCAGAAAGCTCTGAACACCCCAGAAACAACTCACAGACTGTGTGAAGTTCATAAACAACAAAAAAAAAAAAAAAAAGAAAAAAAGAAAAGAAAAGAAAAAACCATTATGCTCAATCCTTACACACCAAGAAAACTTTGACTAATTCTGGGTTACATCCTGTTTTACATGTACTTTATGCTCATTGTAACTAGTAAGACCTTAATGAACATTATCAAACCTTTGAAAAAAATTTAGACTATATATATATACATATACATACATACATACATACACTTACATACATGTAAATGTACAAACACATACACACATACATACACACACATCAAATTTACCAAGCATATGGTTCAATGGTTTAATGCATTTGCCTTGCAAGCTTAATGACCTGAATTTTATCTTGAAAAGATAAAAGAGTGGTATGCTTATATACCCTGCACCCCTAAATCCATGTTGGAGACTGAGAGAGTACAACAGTCCTGAAACTCACAAGCTAACCAGATTAGAACATACAGAACAGCAGAAACAGTGAGAGCCCTTTTTAACTGTGGAAGTCAAGAGACAGCTCCTCAAATATCTCCCTTGTCCACACACACACACACACACACACACACACACACACACACAAGAATATCACAAATAAGCAGAGTAACATTTACACATGAAGAATATCTTGTATTCATGTACACTACCCCCAAAATAAAGAATATTTTGAATCATGAATTAATGTATTCTGGCAAATAAATGCTGTTAATATACTCTTATTGTGTGACTAACATCTCAGAAAAAAAAAAAAAAAAAAAAAAAACTCTTGAAGGTCTTTTAATTTTCTCCCTGGTTTTGCTGTTCCATATGGCAAATGTCCTGGAAACCTTACCTTGCATCATATGGTCCTTTCATTCTTCATTTATAACTGGCTCAAGCATATTTATACAATGAGAAGGAAGTAATGAGTCAGGTAATGTGTGGCATATCTAAACATGTCCCTCTCTGAAAAATACCACATGGTTTACTGTGTTCAAGTGCATCTTTCTCAGAGAATCCAATGAACTTAAATTCTCACCTGATTCATTTGGACTGCTTGAGCACAAGTGGAAACTGTACTTGCTCATCCTTATTCTTTGATCAACACTACTTCCTAGTTTATCTTGTTGAGTCTCCTCTGTGTTTTATTGCTTGATGATGCAAAGTATGATTTGGAGTTTGTTTTTCAAGTAAGAAGCATATACCATTCTCAAACCTGATACTGAAAGGCAAAATAGACTGCTAAGTTGTAAGTTTCACTGAAATATAAAGAATAATAAATATGTGGAGATCTTATTTGTTATCTTATAAAAGTTGATTAGGCTTCCCATTTTCAATGCAGCGCCAATCCCAATTTCAAAATGTATACTGTCTAAATTCATCTGGTGGAATCAGGCAGTTTTCTGGGCTTCTTATATAAGACAGCTTTATGGCATTTGAGAAAATATTCTGTGACCAAATTGACTAGGTTACATCCTTTCACAACTCAGACTTAATCTTTCAGTCTCTGTTCATGTCACATCTACTGTAACTTGATGATGGTTACGTGAGTTGCTTTTTGTTGCTGTAATAAAACATCATGGGAAAGGCAAATTCCAGAACAAAGTGTCTGGTAGATGTAGGGCTCATGGTTCCCATTGGATACACACATCACCATCATAGTTCAGGCAGACAGGCATGTTGCTTAAGCAGCAGCTGAGAGATGACATCCTGACCTACACCGGAAAGAGAGACAATGGTGGAAATGGCATCTGCCTGGTGAAATCTTAAAGCCCATCCCAGTGACATGTATCCCACAAAAGGCTACAATTCCTAATCCTTGCCGAAAGAGTTCAGGTCTCTGGAGAGCAAGCATTATATGAATCTATGGGGCTGTTTGACATTCAAGCCACCATAGAGGTGCCACATCGGATCATTGTATATATCCTCTAGGTGGAGCAACAGTCATGGTATTACAGGATATTTGATACTACTGCCCCCTCAGATTGTGTTGTTTACTTAATAAACCCATTTCTAGTTGTTGGATGGCTCAGCTTTAGCACTGACCTTTAGTCCCTCTAGTTAGAATACAGGCACTTCCTTAGTAAATACCCTTCATCCTAAACACTTAATACAAAGTGTGTTTGTCAAATGAAGCACCTTGTTTGAAAGTGATGTCTAATTGCATAACAGAGAAAATTATGAATCAGAAAAAGATTTAATAGAAGATATGCCAGGAGGAAAGGAAAGCTACTTGAGGGGTACTTCAGGCAGACACACACACACACACACACACACACACACACACACATACACACACACACACACATACCCTACACACACACACAAGAGAGAGAGAGAGAGAGAGAGAGAGAGAGAGAGAGAGAGAGAGAGAGAGAGAGAGAGAGAGAGAGAGATGAGGAGATAGAGAGATGGGCAGAGAAGAGAAGAGCAGAGGAGAGGAGACAGAGGAGGCACTTCTACCTAGTGAGTTCTAGAGAGGCATATTGAAGAGAGTACAAGCAAGACACAGATGAAGCCAGAATGAACCATAGAAAATCAAGGAGCCAGAAAATTACAAAAAAAATGCTAGTCAAAGCCAAGTAGAGCAAAACATCAGAGGCCAAGAGAGAATCCAGACTGAGTCAGGTCGCATGGAGAAGAGCTTTGACTCAGAACACTTGAGTTGAACCATTCAGAGAGATGAAAAAGAACTAGAAACAATGGTGTGCAGTATGTATGAGAGGCTGAAAATATTTTAGGCCTAAGTCAAATTTTACAGAAACAAGAAGCTCCAGAACTTGGCCTAGGTTGGCAGTCAGAGGCAGTAAGCCTCAGAGATTGCAATTATACCTAGTGAATAAAAGTGACTTTAACATGTGGTTAATAAGGGTGATATTGGAAGGCATATATTGACTCCATACATGCAGCTCAGCAATTCCCCACTGATGTGGGTAGTGGCATCATTGTTCATGCATTTCAAAATTCAGCTCTACTGTTCTGATATCTCAGGTACCTAATGGAAAACTGTGAAAGGCCATTGGGGAAGGGTAAATGTAGTGCAGGAGAGAGGTGTGCATTTTGTTCTCAAATCTTCTCACTGTCCCACTCTCTTAATCTGGCTGGAATTCAAACTTCCAGTCCTAAAGACAAAAGAGGAGACATTTTATCTTTTCTTTCTATATCTTTGCATTTTACAGAGAATGAAGACGGTGTGTAGCAAAGAGCAGAAGAAAGGAAAATGTAAAGATTTCTAGACACTCTGCGACTTTTACTCAAGCAGAAAGTAAACAGAGATCACTGAATATCAGTGAGTGTAGTGATAATGTTAGACACCTTACAGGAACTATAAATCAAGATTCTGACATTAGCAGATAGGTGATAAAATGGATAAAAATAGTGAAATTTTAAATCAAAGTAACAGTGCTTATTTCTTTTATAGGTTAAAGACAAAAAAAAAAAAAAAAAAACCAGATATTGACATCCACTTTCACCCTGCGCCTAAAATTTTAGTGCCTAAGGCACCTGATGACATGGAACCTGCTTTTTCCACCTGTTCTGCTGACAATGTGGTTATGGCTGACACTCAGGCCCCTGCTAACCTTGCTGCTAATAGCGGGTCTACAGCTGACATCCATGAAATTCCAGTTACCATTCCTCCTGACAGTGAGACTAGCTTTGACACTGAGGAAAACCCTGCTACCCTTGCAGATAACAGTGGTTCTACAGCTAACATTCAGAAAATTCTGTTACCATTCTTGCTGACAGTAAGGCTACTGCTGACCATGTGCCAACCCCTTTCTAAGACACAACAGACCCTGCTGAATCTGGTGGCAATCGTGAAACAGAAACAGTTACTATCATTGGGTTGGATTGTCTAATTAATGTAGCTGTTTACAGGAAGCATGTTTGTATGTACCCCATGCTTACACAGAGCCCACTCCTGGTCCCTGCCTTTTTCATTCCCTAGACTCCATTCAAATGACCGACCTGACTCTTTTGACATCTCTTAGAGCTAACCACAAATGTAAAACTGTTACTTTGGATAAGGAATCTATATTTGTTCCTGAACTAGACAAAGAACTTCCCTCCACTCAGGATTCTGAGATGAGTTTTGATTCTTCAGACCCCATTGATCACATTGTACAAAGCCTGGCCACTATCATACACCCTCGTTTTCTCTGGTTCCAAGAGATGCTACAACTCAAATTGCTTGTCATATATTTTTTTTATCATTTGTGTTGACACTGATGACCTGACCTGTATGAGAAACTGATTTCAACAAATGTAGCATGGAGAAATTGGTCAAAAAGCTCAAGCTTACAAAAAAGATGAACCAGGTAAGTTAGGACACAGTAGTAGCTTAAAATGGATGAAGTTTTTTTAACTTGAAAACTAGGTCTCTTTGTTACTAATACTCATGATTAATAAATTTCATGTCTCTACAGGGCTCTTTAGGCATTACCTAGAACCAGAAAAAGTTGTTCCCTTTTATTAATTCATAAAAATACTTCACATAGTCTAACAAAACCAGTTTAGACCACACAACCGCCCATGTCAAGTTGGTTGGTACTTGGTTGTCTTCTATTCTGAAGTGAGGAAATTATTTTCACTCTAGTGAAAACCTTGTGTTTTCTGAATGGCTAAGCAGAGAAGTCTTCCTGTTAAACATTAGCTTCTATTTATCTCTGTTCTTCTGACTTGTGAGGGTAGCATAGGCTTGGAAACAAACATTCCAAAAGAAGCAACATCTGAGAATAACAGTAACAAAATCAGCCCCCACCTTCTCACTGTTTCTCATTACATTGATCCTGAAGATAATTACACTGCTGCTGTTGATGCTTATCTTGACAATACCTCCAGTGACGTGCCTGATGATAATATGGTAATTCTTGCTTTTGTTCTAGGTGCTACTGCAGCTGATCAGTAGAGCCTGATGCAGAATTCTGGATCAACTAAAATAGATATTTTATATTATATATTTTATAATATATATAAATTTTAGAGTGAGGTATTTTATTTGATAGTAGACTGCAGTAAAAATTGTTGGTTATTAAAAACTCAGTTGTGCCATGTGATGTTTCAAAGAAAAACACTTTTTCATTTATGTTTAATGTTATTTTTTACTTGTTTACTGTACATTGTGCTGACTGCCCCCTCCCACTCAGGCTCTTCCACAATCCTTACCCTGTGATACCCTCCCCTTCTCTGAGTGGGTGGGGGTCACTTGGTGATCTCCCCACCCTGCAAGTCTCTCTGAGGTTAGGCGATTCCTCTCCCACTGAGTCCAGACAAGGCAGTCAGCTAGAACATATCCCACATACAGGCAACAGCCTTTGAGATTGTCCCTGCTCCAGTTGTTTGGGGGCCCTCTTGAAGCCAAGCTGCATGTCTGCTACCTATGTGAATGAAGGCTTAGGGCCAGCCTACGTATGTTCTCTGGTTGGTGGTTCAGTCTCTCAGAGCCCTAAGGGTTCAGGATAGTTGATTTTGTTAGTCTAAATGTAGAGTTCTTTTCCTCTGAGAGACAGAAATCTTTCTTATTCTTCCATTAGAGTCTCTAAGGTCCATCCAGTGTTTAGCTGTGGGTTTCTACATTTAAGTCAGCTACTGTGTGGACACTCTCATAGGACAGCCTATTGGAGACTCCTGTCTGCAAGCGTAACAGAGTATCATTGATAATGCCAGGGATTGTTGCTCATCCATGGAATGAGTCTCAAGTTGGGTAGGTTATTGGTTGACTCTTCCCTCAGTCTCTCCTCCATCCCCCCGTTCCTGCATTTCTTGTAGACAGAAAACATTTGGGGTTGAAAGTTTTGTGGTTGGGTTGATGTCCCTATTGCTCCATTGGGATTCCTCCCCAGCTTACATATCCCCAGTGTTGTAAATCACAGCTCAGAACATCTCCATTAACATTTGTGTGCCTCCCTATCCCAGGTCTCTGACTCTTCCTGAAGCTGCTCCCTCCCTCATCACCCCACCCTTGCAGATTTTCATTCATCATCATGGCCCCTACCTCTCCTCACACCGGACCCTGATTTCCCTCCCCTTTCCTTTCTTATATTCTTTTCCAACCAGTTCCTCCATCCATCTGTCTTCCATGACCATTCCATCGACTCAAACATTCTTTCTTGTGCCCTTCTTCCTGTCTTGAATTCTTGGGTCTGGGGAGTGTACCATGGGTATACTGTAATTTATGGGCTACATCCTGAGAGGGGAGAGGTAATGCTTAGGCTCTTTTTCACTGAGCACCACTGGATTATTTACATGCTTTAGGTTCCTAGGCATATGAGACCTGCATACCTTAAGATAGCACCTTCTAGAGGGAAAACAAAACCAGTTTGTAAATCTTTTTCTATTGTCTCTTTTAGAGCTCTTTATTGGACACTTTAACATGATTTAGTTAAAGAAATTACATACATTTTATTTTATTTGTATATGCTTGGATTTTGTAGATTTATATAGAGGGGGGTTTTGGTTCTGTAGAATTTCTATGCACCATGTGTGATATAATCGAGTGCTGGGTGCCCTGGAACTGGAGTTACAGACCTGTGTAAGCTGCCATCTGCATACTAGCAATTAAAACAGAATGCTCTACAAAACAAAACTAGAGCTCTTAACTGACAAGCCATCTCTCAAGCCCATAATATTTGTGTTATTAACACTGTTATATACAACACAATAAATTTTATCATAAGATACCATTTTATTATTAGATTCTCAATAAATTGTCAATTGTAAAATGCAAAAATACACTAAGAAATCTTAGATCAGTATGTCCCATGTTTGCAGATGGATCAGACAAAGACATTTTAAACTGGAACTATGACCCTGCACCTCAGTACTCACCTTGTGTACATATTGTGTGTGCATTGATACACATGTGAAGGAGAGACTGACTTTGTCTTCCTCTTACTTTCCTGTGCCCCACACATGTGGTAAGTGTGTGGTGGTCAGAGCACAAGGCCACTTGACAGTTGTGTTCTGTCACAATGTGGGTTCTGGGAACTAAACTCAGGTCATTAGGCCTTTCCTTGTGTTCCACCCCATGGTCCCTCAGTTTTGGAGCCATGTTCACTCACCCAAATCCATGATGTGTTTGATTTATTCTCTTGGAGCACACTGATTCTCAGACTTGTAGGCAAGTAAGCTTTGGGGATCCCCTTATCCCCACATCTGCAGTCAGACTTTCAGGGCAATTGTTTTACCAATTGACTTTTACCAACCCCAGCCCCTCATTCTCATTTTTTATTTCCAAGTCATAGTAGGTTGTTTCTTGATCATTTGTACTTCTAGGGGGTTATTTAATCTTTAAGTTTGGAGCGTTAAA
Organism: Micromys minutus; assembly: GCF_963924665.1. Classification (NCBI taxonomy): domain Eukaryota; kingdom Metazoa; phylum Chordata; class Mammalia; order Rodentia; family Muridae; genus Micromys; species Micromys minutus. Next base: position 691,873 of record NC_137960.1, on the reverse strand, counting down.
TAAATAATACAGTAAATTACAGTTTCAAAATGTTCATTTGCTTATTGAATCTTTTCTTTAAAAAAACTGAACAGTTTCAAAAGTGCTTATAAAAGTCTGCCCTCCTACTAGCACTGGAGGAGTGTTCCCCTTGCTCATTATCTTTGCCAGAATGTTCTGTCACTTTTGTTTGATTTTAGCCATAGTGACTGGTGTCAGATGGAATCTTTAGTGTTCTCTGATTTACATTTCATTGATGACTAAAGACTGAACATTTAAGTGTTTCTCCACCTTCTGAGATTCTTCGGTCGAGAATTCTCTGTTTAGATCTTTGTCTGGTTTTTAATTTGTTTTATTGGTGCCTACCTTTTTGTGTTCTTTATACATCCCTGTACCCTTGTCCCTTTTCCCTTCTAGGTCTCTACCTCCCTCACCCCTGTGATTGCTTTCTTCTCCCTCCCAAGTGGGACTGAAGTGTACTCACTTGGGCCCTTCAGCTTGTTGAACTTTTTGAGTTCTGTGGTATGAATCTTGGGTATTCTGCACTTTTCTCTCTTTTTTTGTAAATAATATCTACCTATTTGTGAGTAAATACTATGCATGTCCTTCTGGGTCATAGTTATCTCACTCAGCATGCTGTTTTCTAGGTCCATCCATTTGCCTGCAAAACTCAGGATGTCCTTGTTTTAAATAGCTGAGCAGTATTCCATTGTGTAAATGAACCACATTTTCTGTATCCATTCTTCTGTCATGAACCATCTGAGTTGTTTCCAGCTTCTGCAATACCACTCTTGGGAACATACTCAAAAGAAACCCCACCATCCCCCAGGGACACATGTTACACTTTGTTGACATCAGGCTGGTTTGTGATATCCATTTGCTTTTTTTTTCTTGCCCTTTATTTTGTGATACTGTTTTTCTTGGCAGCTGAGATGGGTTTCTATATGCAACAGAATGATGCATCCTGTTTATACATCCGCTCTTTTAGATTCTGTCTTTTTGTTTGGTAAGTGAATCCATTGACGCTGAGAGATATCAGTCACCAACATTTGATTGCTCTTGTTATTTTGATGTCTATTTTCCTGTGTTTCTCTTCTGTTGGTTTTGCAGTGAGATGTTTAATTTCTTGTGTTTTCTTGAGTTTAGTTACTCTTCCTGTGTTGGCATATTGCCTCTAATGTCCTGTTTACTAATGGATTAGAAAAAAGATATTGTTCACATTTGGTTTTGTCATAGAACATCATTTTTTTCTCCATCTATGCCAATTGAAAATTTTTCTGAGACTTGTAGTGTGGGCTGACAGCTCTAGTCTCTTAGGGTCTGGAAGGCATCATTCTGGCCCTTTTGGCTTTTAAGTCTCTGTTAAGAAGTAAAGAGTAATTATTTTTGAAAAAATCATTTTATTGGATATTCTATGTATTTACATTCCATAAGCTTTCTCCTTTCTGCTCCTCTTCCATTTTCTCTACCCTTCTCTTGCTTCCATGGAGATGCTCCTAATCCCAACCACCCATCCCATCTCATTGCTGTGGTACTCCTCTAAACTAGGGAAATGAGCCTTCACTGGACCAAAAACCTCTCCTCCCATTGATGCCAGACAATGCCATCCTCTGCTACAAATGCAGCCGACCCTGTGGGTCTCTCCATGTGTACTCATTGGCTGGTGCTTTAGTCCCTGGGAGCTCTGGGGAGGGAGGTTTGTGACCACAGTATCCTGAAACTGACCCAGTTTTCCTTTTAGCAATTAGGCAGGTAGCAGGTCAATAGCATGCCAATAGATACATGCATATCAAATGTAATCCCCAGTGAAATTCAAATGAGATTTTTTTCAGAGATAAGAGAAATAGCAGTGATGCAGCACCATGAACAGCAGACAGCAGTTGGAGAGATGACAATGTATGGAGTCTGGTGTGCAGATTCTGCAAAGTTGTAAAGGAAAGCCAGCACAGCACTGTTTGAATAACATCCAAGGAGAACAAAGGACTCAGATGTGAAAGGATGTATCTATGAGCCTAGAGTTTCAACAGAGGTCAAAGTGTTGCACCACATCCTTGAGACTGAAGCCCTGCCTCCATTTGTACAAAATTCAGATGCCACTTAAGCTCATGTCACTGCTTTCCCATGGTTTTGCTCTTCCCTTAGGAATGTTTCAGTGTCCTCGGCCTGCACTGGGCCAACCTTACCAATCAGGCCACTCACTGTTCAGTATCCATTTTCATCTCTCAGTTACGGCCCAGTCCACTCCTTTGAAGCTTCCCCACACATGCTTGCCTTCTTGCTTTTAGCTTCCATATTTCTGGTTTGCTTTGTTTTCACTGTTCCCCTCCACCCTAAAGCCTACAGTCTGACCAAACACTGACTTCTAACTCCTTCTGTGGTTAGATTAGTTCTCATTATATACTTTGTGCACCTGATGTGAAGGGAGTGGACATTGCCTGTCCCTCTGACTTGTGAGGGTATATTCTAATGTCGATAAATAGTACACCTTGTAGTCAAGGACTCTACTGCTTGTCCTAGTGACTTAGCATATGAGTGTTGAATTAAACTCTTTGCCTATTAATTGTAAGGGTTTCCCATTAAAATGTTTTAAGTGAAAGTCATGAATTTTTAAACTTTTTATTGTATCAGTAGCATTTTAAGTGTTTTTTGTTGTTGTTGTTCCAAGTAAAAACCAGTCTTTAACACTACTCATAAATACTACTTTTATTACCAAGTTGTGTGTAATAAGTTGGCAAAAAGAAAAGACAGTTGAATGATGGCTTCTCTGAATTTTCTTTTTTGTAAAGCTTTTATGTTGCTCTCTCCAAAAGTGTCCATTAACCGGGGCATTATGAGCCCCTCACAATACCTGATGGAATGGTGGTGTTCAACCTTGTGCAGGTCATTTTCAGGAAAACACACCTGTATTGAATTCATGACTGTCACCACTTTGTTATGTCCAGAAGACCCAGTTTCACAGTACTGCTCCCCAAACTTTGCCCTTACATCCTTTCTGACTCCCTCTTCAACAGAAGTACCTGAGCCTTGGAGGCTGTGGTGCTTGTTGATGTTAACCATCTGTCCACACACGGAGATATAGTCTGGGAAGACAGAATCTCAGTAGAGGTATCTTCTCCATCACGCTGTCTTGAAGGCAAGTCTGGATTATTTTCTTGATTAATTGATGTAGAATGACCATGCTGATTGTAGATGGTGGTACTCTTGGGTGGATGGTCCTCAGCTGTATCAGAAAACAGGTGGAGCAAGCCATAGGGAGCAAGCTAATAAGCACTTCTTCCCCTTGCCTTCTCTCTGTCTCTGTCTGCCTGTTTCTCTCTCTGTGTGTCTCTCTCCCTGTATCTCTCTGTGTTCCCCCACCCCCTCTCAGTGTGTGTGTGTGTGTGTGTGTGTGTGTGTGTGTGTGTGTGTGTGTGTGTGTGTAAATGACAAAGCACATATGTAGAGTTGAGCCTGCCACATCATCTAGATGGTTTGATCCTTCTACCAGACTGCAGGTCATCATATTTGGATGAAAAATGTGCTGCATAATCTAAATGCCCCTCTCTTTTTTTTTTTTTTTTTGCAAATTTCTTCACATTAACATTCTTTTTATTAAAAAAGAGAAGTGGTTCTTATATTTCTCTCTCATTCTAAATACACCAAATCTTGGAAAATACTTATTAGTAAGGATCACAGAAGGTTCTGCATGTACTTCAGGGGTAGTGTGAGTTTGTCTCACACATGGATGCAGCTCTCTACAGTGAATACTAGCATGACATTTTAAGGTAACTGTACTGGCTGGTTTTGTATCAACTTGACCCAAGCTGGAGTTATCACAGAGAAAGGAGCCTCTGTTGAGGAAATGCCTCTATGAGATCCAGCTGTAAGGCATTTTCTCAACTAGTAATCAAGGAGGGAGGGCCCAACTCTTGTGGGTGGTACCATCCCTGGGCTGGTAGACTTGGGTTCTATAAGAAAGGAGGCTGAGCACGCCAGGGGAAGCAAACCAGTTAGTAACATCGCTCCCTGACCTCTGCATCAGCTCCTGCTTCCTGACCTGCTTGCATCCCAATCCTGACTTTCTTTGGTGATGAACAGCAGTGTGTAACATAGGTGAATGAACCCTTTCCTCCCCAACTTGCTTCTTTGTCATGATGATATGTGGAGGAATAGAAACCCTGATTAAGACAGTAACTAAATTTTTTTTAGTACAATCAATAATTGTATAATACACAAGGGCCAGATGATCATGTTCCCGACTTTTTTTTTTTTTTAGACTTTATTTTTAAACATTTTTGCATAAATGTATACAAATACAACTGTGTCAATGCTTGGCTTTTTTTTTCCTTTTCTTTCTTTTTTTTTTTTTTTTTTTTTTTTTTTTACAATGAGCAAAAAGTACATGTAATACAGGGTGTAACCTGGAATTTGTCAATGTGTTCTTGGTGTGTAATGGAATACTACTCAGTTCCCGACTTTCTAATTCATTTATGTTTTCCAGAAGAAGCCATTTGTTCAGAATGTATAAAGATGTATAATTTTTTAATTGTATTTTTTTTACTTATGTTTCAAATGTTATCCCCATTCCCAGTTTTCAACTCTGGAATCCCCCTATACCATCCCCCCCTACCCTGACACAATGAGAGTGTTCCTCTCTCAATAATCCCTCCCATTTCTGTCCCAGGCATTTCCCTACACTGGCATAATAAGCCTTCACAGATCCAAGGACCTCTGCTCTCCTTGATGCCTCATAAGGCCATCCTCTGCAACATATGCTGCTGGAACCATGGGTTTCTCCATGTGAACTTGTTGGTAAGTGGTTTAGATTCTGGGATCTCTGGGGGGTCTGTTGTTTTTCCTGTTTGGTTGCAAACACCTTCAGCTCCTTCAATATTTTTCTAATTCCTTCATTGGGGACCCTATTCTCAGTCCAGTGGTTGATTGAAAGCATCTGACTATGTATTATTCAGGCTCTGGCATAGCATCTCAGGAAACAGCTATATCAGGGACCTGTCAGCATGCTCTTCTTGTAATTACTTTATTGTCTGGGTTTGGTGACAGTATATAGAATGGATTCCCACAGTATCTGGATGGTTCTTCCTTCAGTCTCTGATGTGAATTTTGTCTATTTTCTCCTGTGGATTTTTTGTTCCACCTATTAAGAAGGAATGAAGCATCCCCTTTTTGGTCTTCCAATGTTGTGAGTTTCATGTAGTCAGTAAATTGTATCTTGGGTAATCTGAGCTTTGGGGCTAATATCCTCTTATCTGTGAGTACATACCATGTATGTTCTTTTGTGACTGGGTTACCTCACTCAGGATGATATTTTCTAGTCCCATCCATTTGCCTATAAATTTCATAAAGTCACTGTTTTTAATAGCTGAGTAATGATCCACTGTGTAAATGTACCACATTTTCTGTATCCATTCCTATGTTGAAGGACATCCGAGTTCTTCCCAGCTTCTTGCTATTATAAATACAGCTGCTATGAACAGAGCAGAGCATGTATCCTTGTTATGTGTTGGAGCATCTTTGGGGGTGTATGCCCAGAAATGATATAGTTGGGTCCTCAGGTAGTACCATAGCCAATTTTCTAAGAAACTTCTAGACTGGTTTCCAGAGTGGTCCTACCAGCTTGCAATCTCACCAGCAATGGAGAAGTGTTTCTCTTTCTCCTCATCCTTGCCAGCATCTACTGTCACCTGAGTTTTATCTTAGCCATTCTGACTGGTGTGAGGTAGAATCTCAGGGTGGCTTTGATTTGCATATCCCTGATGACTAAGGATGTTGAACATTTCTTTAGGTGCTTCTCAGCCATTCAGTTGAAATTTTTTTTTCTAGCTCCGTACCCCATATTTAATAGAGTTATTTGATTCTCTTGTGTCTAACTTCTTGAGTTCTTCGTATATATTAAATATTAGCCCTCTATCAAATGTAGGGTTGGGAAAAATCTTTTCCCAATCTGTTGGTTGCCATTTTGTCCTATTGAAAATGTCCTTTGCCTTAGAGAAACTTTGCAATTTCATGAGGTCCCATTTGTCGATTCTTGATCTTAGAGCATAAGTCATTGGTGTTTTTTTTCAGGAAAAATTTTCCTGTGGCTATGTGTTCGAGGCTCTTCCCCTCTTTCTCAGTTAGTTTTAGTGCATCTGGTTTTATGTGGAGGTTCTTGATTCAGTTGAACTTGACCTTTGTACAAGGTGGTGAGAATGGATGATTTGCATTCTTATACATGCTGACCTCCAGTTGAACCAGCACCATTTGTTGAAAATGTTCCCTTTTCCCAATAGATGGTTTTAGCTCCTTTGTCCAAGATCAAGTAACCATAAATTTGTGGGTTCATTTCTGGGTCTTCAGTTCTATTCCATTGATCTACCAATGCCATATGTTTTGTTTGTTTGTTTTACAATTTTGCTGAAGATTGCATTGAATCTATAGATTGCTTTTGTCCATTTTTACTATATTAATCCGGCCAATCCATGAGCTTGGGGGATCTTTGCATCTTATGAGATCTTCAAAATCTTTCTTCAGAGACTTGAAGTTCTTGTCATTCGTTTCTTTCTCTTGCTTCGTTAGAGTCACAGGAGATATTTTATATTATTTGTGACTATTGTGAAGGGAATCTTTTCTCTAATTTCTTTCACAGCCTGTTTGTTATTTGAGCATAGGAAGGCTACTGATTTGTTTGAGTTAATTTCATATCATAACTTTGCTGAAGTTGTTTATCAAGTTTAGGAGTTCCCTGGTGAAATATTTGGGGCCACTTAAGTATACTATCATATCATCTGTAAATTGTTATGTTTTGACATCTTCCTTTCCAATTTGTATTTCTTGGATCTCTTTTTGTTGTCTAATTGCTCTGGCTAGGTCTTTGAGTATTTTTGCTGTAAATATTAAAAGGATTGCTTAACCTTTTGTTGGTCCCCGCGGTCTCACTTCATGGATGCAGCTCTAGTATGGAATCGAGCACATTTATGAGGCCCCACACCATTTGGCGCCCCAGGCTTCCTCTATGAACTCAGGCAAAGTTTACAGCGTTCACCTCTGGTGTTTCTGTATAGGGTAGATACGACCACCCTGACAAGTTGTTCTTACATAATTCTTGGCATGTTGTTGTCAGGTCTTACACACACACCCCAACTCCATGGCAGGCTCTATGTATACTGCCATCACACTCTTTGAACTCAATTAAGTCACCATATCAACAAACACACCAAAACACCCAACAAAACAAAACTAGAAAAATCTAAATTAAATGGATGTTTTCGACAGATGACACATACCAATGTTAAATCAATAGCAGGAAAACTAAATAGAAGTCATTAGAAACCTCCCAACCAAAAAATGCCCAGGGCCAGATGGATTTAGTTCAGAATTCTACCAGACATTCAAAGAAGACCTGATACCAATATTTCTACTTCATAAAATAAAAACAGAAGGAACACTACCCAACTCATTCTTTGAAGCCACAATTACTCTGATACCTAAACACAAAAACTCAAACCAAAAAATTTCAGACTAAACTCACTTATGGATATCTATGCAAAAATACTCAATAAAATTTTTGCAAACTGAATCCCAGATCATATCAAAATGACCATTCACCATGATCAAGTAGGTTTCATCCAGGAATGCAAGGTTGATTAAATATATGAAAATCCAGGAATGTAATCTACTATATAAACAAACTCAAAGAAAAAACATCACATGATCATTTCCTTAGATGCAAAAAAAATGGCATTTGAGAAAATACAACACCCCTTAATGTTAAAAGTATTGGAGAGATCTGAAATTCAAATATATCATATCTAAACATAATAAAGGCAAACTACTCCAAATCAGCAGCCAGTATCAAATTAAATGGAGAGATACTTGAAGCAATTCCACTAAATTGGGGACAAGACAAGGATGTACACTCTCCCCATATCTATCCAATATATTCCCTGAAGTGCTAGCTAGAACAATAAGTTCTTTTCTGAGATGCATTGTTTACACTTTGATATATCCTCATTTCCAGTTCTTCTCTTCCTTCAGTCATTATATCCTTATTTCCCTCTAGCTACTTCTATTCTTTTTCCATTCAGTCCTCCCCTCCCCCCGCCTCCCCCACTTGCTTTCTTACTATATGCAACCAAACCATCTCCATTCCTCACTTTTACTAATCCCTTCATAGAATCTCCTGTCTAGTTTTTCTTTTCTTTCTTTCTTTTTTTTGGTCAAACTCATGCATAGAAATACATATCTAATACAAATGTATCATTTTATGCATGCTGTTCACTAGTAAAAGACAATTTGCAGTGTTGTTGCAGTGGTAAATGTTAAAAACAAATGGCTGCTACCAGTTCCCGCCTGTGTTCTCATTTTGTGCTCATTCTCAAGGAGCCTGAGGCAACTGTGTCTGAATAGCTCATCCCTGCTGCTTCTCTCATTGGTTCCTGTTTTGGTCCCTGGGAGCTCTGAATAGTTTGATTGTTTGATATTATTGTTCTTCCCATAGGGTTACAAATTCTTTCAGTTCCCTTAGTCCTTTCTCTACCTCCTCCATTAGGATGTTCCTGCTAAGTCCGAAGGTTAACTGCAAGATTTCTCATCTGTATAAGTATGGTTCTGGCAGGGCCTCTGAGGAGACATCCATATCAGGCTTCTATCAGCAAGCACTTCTTGGCAACAGCAATAGTGACTGAGTTTGGTGGCTGCATATGGGATGGATCCCCAGATGAGGCAGTCTCTTAATGACCTTTTCTATCCCTGTTTATTAAGACTAATGTCCATGCACATATAAATCCACTGCTTTAAAGGCTGGTACAATGCTTGCTTGCAAGAATATCAGTTTCCTACAGCACATTTCTCTACCACACTTGGGAAATGGTCCACAGACATGGTCTTGCAAGGTGGTTGAAACAACTGGAGAAGGTCCTCAGTTGCAAGGGAGAGACACTAAATGCTGAGCAGTACACTGTCTTCAGAAACACCATATCATTTTACTTTGTGGTAATTTGGCTTTTTTTTTTTTTTTTTTTTTTGTAGATAAGCATTGGTGCATGTAGGCTTGGGAGAAAGGCTTGACTGATATAGAAAGAAAGGCTGAGAAGGTTGTCTCAATAAGAATTTCCTCCCTGCACATCATTAGTTTCCTTGTAATATATAAAATTCATCAAAAGTACATTAGGGGCATAGCTCTATGGCAGAATATGTGCTAACCAGAACATATAATCCCTGGCTTGCCTGTTCCACTCTTTGTCCCTGTATTTTTTCCCATATTTCTTTATCCATTCCAAGAAGGACTGAAGCATCCACATTTTGGTCTTTTTTCTTTTTAACCTTTATATGGTCTGTGAATTGTTTCATGGGTATTTAAAGCTTTTGAGCTAGTATCCACTTATTAGTGAGTGCATACTGTGTATGTGTTATTTTGTGACTGGGTTACCTCATTCAAGATGATATTTTCTAGTGCAATCTTTTTGCCTAAGAATTTCATGAAGTCGTTGTTTTTAATAGCTGAGTAGTACTCCATTGTGTAAATGTACCACATTTTCAGTTTCCATTACTCTGTTGAAGGACATCTAGATTCTTTCCAGCTTCAGGCTATTATAAATAAGGCTGCTATGAACAGAAGTGGAACATGTATCCTTGTTATGTGTTGGAATATCTTTTGGGTATATGCCCAGGAGTATATAGCTGGATCCTCAAGTAGTATCATGTCCAATTTTCTGAGAAACCTCCAGACTGATTTCCAGAAAGGTTGTACCAGCTTGAAAACCCACCAACAATAGAGGAGTGTTTCTTTTTGTCCACATCCTTGCCAGTATCTACTGTCACCTGAGTTTTGATCTTAGCCATTCTGAGAAAAATCTCCAATGATCATATGCTTTGGTAAAGGGACAAATGTGATTCTACACTTAGAATAACAGACTGTAAAATTGGTGAATTTTCTACTTTATGAAAGTCTATGTTCATTTTTTCTTTAGGATACCTCCTATACTGTACATTAGAAAGATTTATACAATCTCTTCTGTTAATCTGATTATTCCTATTTGATTCTTGAATTCAGTGATGTTTTTAAAAGATGTAAGAAATAACATAATTACTGGAACTTCACAGTCTAGCAGGTGCCTGTCTATACCCAGAGACACAGAAACATTATTCTCTCGTGGTCTTGGGAATGGACCAGCTTTTCTCCATATTATCAATATTTGGACATCTTTATTAGAGAGAAAAATAAACTGTTACTATCTTCACATATTATCTTGGTAGTTCCAAATAGCTAAATGTTTCCTAGCTGTCATCAATGAATGGCATACTATAGAACTATTTGTGAATTGTGAAAATTTTCATCAGATATTGCAAAAATTGAATGAGAAATAATTAGGAGAATGCAACAAGAATTCTCATTTACATAGAGTTAGGTTATCAATGCTGTCAGAATCTTGTGGTAGATCATTAATGACATATTTGAATCTATAGGTATTTATAAAACTGCAGTTTAAAACTCATGCAACAGTTAGAGTGGATATAATTAAAGCCCAGGAAATATTTTGGGGGCATGTACACTGTTCAAATTTTCTTTAATTAAGAAGGTAGATCAATGACTAGAAATAGACCATAAGTTCTAAATATCTTTTAGTTTTCCTGTCTAAAGTATGGTCAAAATTTATGTCTGTTTAGTGATTTTATTTTTAAAATACATCCGGATAAATTCTCAATGGAAAGTTATTATATACTTGCCTCTAATGAGTAACTGTGGGAACTGAGTCTCTAAGGTCAAGAACAATCTTTTTTTGTAAGCAAACCTTTTCTGATCCCAAGAGAGGTAATACAGACATGACTTCCAGACTCCATCATTTCTACTCTCATATACAGTCTCAGCAATGTGTGCAAAGGGCAGGATGCTTTTAGCTCTAAGACCACTGGGCAAAATGGATGTTTATAAGTCAGAAGGTAAGTGTTAAATATTGTATTTTATGGATTTTGAGCTCATGTTTCAGACTTGTACATAGCAGATGTGGTATAGGACATCATCCATTTGTATGTTAATTTCCAAAGCTGCATATAAATAACCCAACCTCAAAGAAAGCATGTTTCCTAGTAAATATGATTCTATAATGAAATAATATAAAAATATTACACACACACACACACACACACACACACACACACACACACACACCAGGAGGTACAAAAGGTGACTTTCCAAAAATTTAAGACAGGAGGAGAAACAAGATCAGGAGGCTGAGGATGTGTCAGAGAGATCACTAGAAACCTGGAGAATATTGGAGGTCAATTAAAAGTCAGGCAAATGATTTGAAGTGAAAACAAAGGATTTTCACTTGAGCTTCTTTCTGAGAAATTAAGTCATAAGTTGAGGACTGAAATTTAAAACTGATATTGGCAATGTGGCCACCTCTACCGCAGTTATAGCAGGCATCCTCCTGAAGATCACAATCCTTGGCAAGATGACCAGAATCAACACAGCAGTAACAGATGTAGAACACAGTTTTTCAAGACTAAATCTAAAACCCAGAGTAAACATCCAATGCTCAGCGTTAGCATAATTTGGAGCCATTCAGGAATCGCAGAGAAATGCATTTTCACATAAATCAAGATGTTATTTTTGTATACTATATCACTTAGACAACTGTGTTTCATTTGCTGTAATCAGTTTTTAAACATCAGATGGAGAGAGAAACTGAAGTCCTAGAAAATAGAAAATGTAATTTTAAACTATTCCAATAAAGCTGGAGGAGGAAGGGGAGTTTTGACTAAAAAAAAAAAAAAAAAAAAAAAAAAAAAAAAAAAAAAAAAAAAAAAAGAAACACTGATATTGGTGAGAGTTACTATGAGAAACACTATCATATGTGCTTGCTTTAAGCAGGATAAAGAAATCATGGAATTAAAACCTTTGGATAGAAAGGAACTAGGGATTGAGACAGGAATTTTGCAGGAATGTCTAAGACATCAAATAGTGAGACAATCTCTGTACAAGCTAAGGATTTCATCATATATTACTATGTAGCTTATCTTTAGTTATGTAATTTAGAGGCAACCATTGATACTGAACTAGGGAACCTCAATAATGAGTCTAGGTTGCTCTGAGATCCAGTACGATCAGCACATTTTGTAGATAAATAGCTTTGAGGTGTACACAATAGCAGTGAGAATATTTAACACAGGGACTGATAGCATCAGAGGCAAGTAATTGCCTGACCCCTGGAAGAACAGTATATTAGAAAGAATGTAAGAGTAGATGTAACCTTGTATGAAATATTCACCTAATTTCCAGAACAAAGTGGAAATTGGCCAGATGAAAAAGGGATTTTGCAGGTATAATTGACAAAACACTACTTTTTTCTTTTTATTCAGTGTAGCAAATTATCAGTATCAGTTGTTGCAAACATAGACTTCTGTCTCATCCCTGTCTTCTAAGTCGGAATTGCTGAAGTTGAGCATAATACCTGTGACTTAATGGCATCTCCAGGTGGGTTTGCAGTGTGACACCTGTGACTTAACAGAATCTCCAGGTGAGTGTCAGCTTTCTGAAACTTTGCTATTATCTTTTTTTAAGGCTTCATTTATATTTATTCCTATTCAGACACTTACATATGGACATTATAAGCTAGAATCTGCATTTGAGAGAGAATATGAGGTTTCTGCTTTTCTGAGTCAGTCACTTCCTTGAAAATTTTAACTCATTATTTTTTATCAGTGATTAAAATCTCATTATGAACATGTGTCATATTTGTTTTGATATTGAAAACAGATTCTTTTTTTCACACAATATATCCTGACTTCAGTTTCTCTGCCTTCAGCTTTCCCACCTCCCTATACAACACTCCTCTCTCACCAGATCCATTTCTTCTCAGTTTCCCTTCAGAAAGTAGCAGGCCCCCAAATACAGTCCCACACAATATAACAAGATACAAGGAAAGGCAAAAACTCTCACATAAAGGTTGGCTAAGACAATCTAAGAGTGGGGAAAGACTCCTAAAAGCAGACAATAGCATCAAAGACTCACCTACTCCCACTGTTAGAACTTCCACCAACCACCAAGCTACTAGCCATAAGTACATCCTGAAGATGTGGTGGAGACCCATGCAGGTCCCGTGCTTGCTGCTTCAGTCTCTGTGAGCCCATATAAACCTTGTTTATTTGATTCAGTGGGCCATGTTCTCCTGATGTCCTACATCCCTTTACACTCTAAAAATTTCTGTTTCTCTCTTCCACTGTCTACTTCTCTTGGGCATAATTAGAGATTTCTTGTTTTAGAGCTTTCGGGAGGGCTGTCAAGTTGATGTCAGCTTTCCTCTAAGCACCACTTTCACTGTATCCCATATGTTTGTATATGCTGTGTTTCCATTTTCATTGAATTCTCAAAATTCTTTAATTTCTTTATTTCTGACACCACTCATTTTTCATCCAGGAAAGAGGTCAGTTTTTGTGAGACTGTAGGCTCCCTTTTGTTTTGGGTGTTGATATCCTGCTTCATTCCATGGCAGGCTGATCAGATGCAGGGAGTTTTTCAATGTTCTTTTATATGCTGAGAGTTGCTTTGTGATAACGTTTTAAATGATATTTTATTATAAAGTACACTTATGTATGTTTGTGCTTGTATGTGAACATATGTGTCAGTGCTCACAGAAATCTGAAAAGGTATTGAAGACCTTGAACTAAAATTTTGGGTGTTTGGATGTCACTTGACTTGGATGTGGGGAGCCAAACTCAGGTCTTCTGGATAAGGAGCAACTCTCTTAAGTACTGTGCCATCTTTCTAGCCTCAAATACAAATCTGTAAGTTATACCATCCAATGATAAACTTTTAATTTCTTCAACATACACAGATAACATAACTGTTGCCAAGCAGTTGATGAGCAAGATTACATGTCTTTTTCTTTTGTTACTATATTACTATAGAGCCCTGTTTATTACAGTAACATGATGGACTCTTTCCTAGATCTCCATTGTTAGCTCACTGCTCTCATAAATGAAATCGTAACAACATAAGTAAACAGAAAGTACAGTGAAAAATACTGCTAAGTTGTGAAAAGAAAAAAGTAAAATTAAACAAAGGGTTTGAGCACCCTGTCAGCCTACATTTTACTAGTACATAATACGTTTTTCTCCATACTTTTAAGATATTGTTTCATTTTTTTTGGTTGGTTTTCAAAGCCATCATTGTCTTTTGAAAAGAGTCTTTTTTTTTTTCAGACTGTATTTGACCAGGCCATAGAATGACAACTTTCAGAGTAGCAGCTTATCTTATACACTAGTAATAATTGTTACAAGGCCATGCTTTTTTAACTTTTTGTAAAAACAGAAATTATGGCCTCTACTCTCAGGAAATTAACATTTAACCAAGAAAAAAAAAACTATGTCACAGAAGCTGAAAACCTTATTCACACAATATTAACCTAAGTATCAGATTATCCTCTCTATATATTTAGGAAGAGATAAAATAATCAAAGGTATAGAATTTAATTACAGTTTAAAAGTGGACAAGAAGATAAAATTATAAGTTGTTTTTGAAACTCTGACTAATGATGAAGAATTATCAACTGAGGGGAACTATGGTAATTAACAAGAGGGAAAGGTATCTAAAGTGAGAATTAGAAAAACTACGGATGACCAGCCTGAAAGACAAGACTACCTAGCTAGTGGTGGGTTAGGTGGGCAGAGCAATACCCATGAGTTTGCAGTAATCAGAACAGTACCCTATATACAGTTAGTAGGAGAGAAGGGACACTAGAGGTATTTGAGTAATAGAGTCAAGCCAAAACTCAAACGTTTGCAGATTGAATATGATAATAGAATAAAATAAGTGTAGCCATTTACACTGTTGTTTCAATAAGCTTTGAACTGATGAGAAAACATCCAGTTAAGGTATGAAAAGTAAATGTGAGCAGGATGCTGAAATGAGAAAGATATTGTGAAGATCAGTGTTATAACAACATTTTCATATGTGGGAAATAAAGACATGGATGAACCATGCGTTTAAGTCACACCAGCAGGACAATGCCTGAAGAAAAATGTTTCCCAAAATACTAAATGAACAGAAAAATTCAGTGCCCACTTTATGGTAAGTATTTCTTACTCCTTTTATACCAAGCACTAGGCATACTTTAAAGACTAAAGTGAGAATATTCTTTGCTCCATCATGATATGTCTCATTAATTTGTGAAAAGAGATAAATACTAAGTAATACCTTACTGAATATTTCAACAAAATATACATGATTACACCATCCATGTCACAAGATGGTAATATGTGATGGTGCCAATCAGAGAGTCATGACTTTCTTGGAGAAAAACTGAGTTGACAAAGATAAACCCTATGGTTCAAAACTATGTATGATCTCTCAGTCATAGTATAGCTTAGTGAGGTACTGAGATTAGGTACTGAGGCTGACTGTGGTGGAACTTGTGGTTGTCTTGTAGATTAGGTAAATACACAATAATTAGATACTAGTTGTTTACGAAGAATTATCAGAAGCCTGAAACACACTTTCCACGCCATCCTGTGCATTGCTCTCTGCTGTCTCAGAGTCTACCAGACAGGATCTTCTATTTTTCACTTGACTTTGATCCAAAATGAATCATTTTTCATTAATTAATTTGCAAAATTATGTTTACAACAGAAATGAACCAAGATAGAAAATGATACTGAGAAGTGAGAATCTTGCTGATAGTTCATTCAATGTGGACTGTGAGGCATGATAGATTTTATGAGGTCGTCCCTGTTCAAAATACTTAGAGCCTTAGAAGACAAGAAAGCATTATACAGTTTAATAAAATTACATTTATCTAGGTAACTTCTTTTAAACAAATAAGTAATATGGTTTCATTTTTTTTTAAAGGAACTCCCTTGGCAGCCTTGTGAACAATACATTATTTGAGGCATAAGTGGTCACAGTAAGTCATTCAGAAAAGTAGCAGTATTTTACATTGTCTACTAAAGCTGCTGTCTCTATGGATGAACAGAAACATTTCTTGAAATCCCACTGTCAACAAAGCACTAAGTTATATGCTAAGGTAAAGCCTCTTCCTACAAAGGAATCAAAGTCAAACAGATTCAAAGGAAAGTGGTTATTCAATCAAGCAACACAATAGTTAAATAACACAGCTTTCACAGTGAGAATTTATGAAAGCCAGATAAAAAATTATCTTTATGTCTCCCTAGGGAGCCATTTTTAATGACTTCCAAGTCTTGTCTCTCCTTTTGATATTCTAGTTTCTATTGCTCAATTGATGCTGTGAGGGAGATCCATTGCCATGGGACCAGGTCTGTGTTCATACCAAGTATTGCCTACAGAGAGAAAATTGTTTTCATACCAATTACTTCTTTAATGACAAGACCCAGGATGAACTGCAGTCAGGCTCCTGGTTTTATCCTTCTGGGACTAACTGGGGAACCAGAGAAATGGCAGCTCCTCTTTAGCATCTTCTTTGCTCTCTACTTGCTGGGCCTTTTAGGGAACCTGCTACTTCTGTTAACTATTGGTGCTGATATCCACCTCCACACCCCCATGTACTTCTTCCTCAGTCAGCTTTCATTCGTGGATCTTTGTTTTATTACCACCACAGCCCCTAAAATTCTGGAGGCTCTGTGGACTGGAGATGGATCAATATCATTCTCTGGATGCCTGTCTCAGTTGTATTTCTTTGGTGTTTTTGCAGATATGGATAATTTGCTTCTGGCAGCCATGGCTATTGACCGCTATGCGGCAATCTGCCACCCACTGCTCTACCCACTTCTCATGACTCCTTGTAAATGTGAAGTTCTGGTCAGTGGGTCCTGGGGAGTAGCTCATTTTGTTTCTCTTTTTTATACTGTGTTGCTCTCTCAGTTATACTTTCATACCAATCAAGTGATCCCTCATTTTTTCTGTGATTGTAGACCTCTCTTATTGCTTTCCTGCTCTAACACTTACCTTAATGCAGTCCTAATGATGGCTTTGGCTGGAGTTTTAGGAATCAGTGCAGTTCTCTGCATTGTTAGTTCTTATGGTTGCATTTTTTATGCTGTGGCTAGGGTTCCATCAGCACAGGGGAAAAGGAAAGCCCTGGCTACATGTAGTTCCCACCTCTCTGTGGTTCTCCTTTTCTACAGCACAGTCTTTGCCACCTACCTGAAGCCCCCATCTATTTCTCACTCCTCTGGGGAGGTTGTAGCTGCTGTCATGTATACTCTGGTAACTCCCACTCTGAACCCCTTCATTTATAGTCTGAGAAATAAGGATGTTAAGAGTTCATTGAGAAGGATCATGAACATTGAGAAGTCTCAGGACTAAGGATCATCACTCAAGAAGGATCACAACCTACATCACTACAATGCATGCAAAGTGAATCAGTTAACAGTATAGCTCAGAGGAAGATTAAATGATTCTTATGGCTAATCTTTAGTGTTAACTTGTCTGGCTTTGGAATCACCCTGGACCCACTACTTTGGGCATTTCTGTGAAACTATCTCTGGGGAGATTTCACTGAGCAAAAAAGATCCATTTGAATGTTTGTGACACCATTTCCCCCCAAGATTATCCTAGACTGATAAATGGAAAATTTAAAATGTAGCTTACTATTCTTATTCATTTAATTTTGCTTAACCACAATGCAATGTTATTTTCCACCCCATCCTCCTGCCTTGATTTTCTCATTCTGATGTATTGTATTCTTCAAACTATGAATAAAATGAAACTTACATTATTGTTTGTCAGGTGTTTTGCCTCAGCAACAAAGCAGGTAACAAAGTGATTTATTGGCAAGTATACTATGTTGGGTTTGATATTCTTTAATTTGTCTTTTTATACTCATATTGCTGATACAGGATGCCACTGATAAATCATGTTAAGGGAGCTTTAGAGTTCACAGAACTTACATCACAGGTAAGAAATCAGGAAGCTGGTGAGTCTGAAAATAGACCAGGTCAGTAGGGGCTGGATGAGAAATAATACATCTTATTCTGTCTTTAATAGAGAATATATAACAGGATTTCTTTTAAAATAATAATTATTATTATTATTGTGTGTATATATTTGTAAAATTACTTATGATATATCTTTTCTAGGAAATCAAATAGCAAGTTTCACTAAATTTGCATGTTCAAGCCAAATACACACAATAGAGAAGAAATCTTCAAATGTCATGCTACAATAATATAATACATTTGTGTTTAGATTGGTGTCTTGTTTCTATAGTTTTCTTTTTATTAATCATTAGCAGCAGTGTTGTATATAGCAACAGGCTATAGAATGACAGTTCAGTACATCTTTTCACTATATGATGTTTAAAAAAGCACTTTTTTTGCTGTATGCAGTCAAAAACTCACAATAATTCGCATAACTTTTTTAATTAACATGAGAAATAGTTCAGGAGACTTAAAGTGGAATTCTGAGAGAGAATGTAGTTATTTCATCTCCAACCCATTGTGGGAGACTTTTCAATCAAGACACTGACAGTCAGATAGAAAATCTTCACTACCCTACTTCTTAGGTCACATTTCAATTGGTTTGCCTAGAGAAGCCTTCTTGGTGCCTTCTGCATCTCCTGTTTTCTCAAGTTGTAGATGCCAAGGTTAAAGATGTGGATAATCACAGTGCAATGACCTTGGAGAGGAGCTGGGAATAGACAGCATAGGGTGCAATGTATAAGACCATGACTGTTCCATAGAATGTGGATACCACAGCCAGGTGAGAGGAGCATGTGGAGAAGGCCTTGGTCCTTCTGGTCTCAGAGGGACTTCTCAACACGGTCACCAAAATCTGAGAATAGGAGATCATAACCATTCTAAAGGGAACAGTTAGGAAGAAAACAGAGAGAACAAATGTAATCACCTAGAAGACTTGAGTATCTAAGCAAACCTGGACCATCATTTGTGAGAAATCATGGTAAAATAATTAATTGGGTTGGGACTACAAAACCTCAACTGGGCCATCAGAACAACTAATCTATCTACCATGATGCCAGACAGCCAGACTGTGAGCACCAAACCCAGGCACCACTGAGGTCTGATCAGAAGTGAGTATCATAGGGGATGACAGATTTCAAGGTATAGATCAATTGGATAACCATACATATGTATGTTTATACACACACACACACACACACACACACACACACACACACACACACATTTATAATGTGCTCAGTGGATTTTTGTTGTTTATGTGTATATAGATTCAGGACTGACTACCCTGCATTGGAAAACCAATAAGTAGATTCATCCCTGGGGAGTTTAATTCTTCTTCTTCCAGAAGTTATCGGCTTTCCATAATTCTTTATCTAGGAGTGGGACCCCACAAAAATTTCCCTCTTGTATGTTGATATTGCTGCTGTTCTATCTTTTTTATGGAGCCATTTCTAGTTGACACCTTTTCACAACAGACCACCTAGTATTCTGGCTCTTACAACCCTTTTACCTCCTTCTGAGATGTTCACTGAACCATAGAGACAGGAGCTGTAAAGTAGATGTATCCATTAGAGCTGGGATCCCTGTGACTGGTTGATTTCTGTTCTGTGTTCAATTGTGATTTTCTTTGATGATCTCTGCGGTGGTTTGAATATGCATGGCTCAGTGAGTA
Source organism: Micromys minutus (assembly GCF_963924665.1). Taxonomy (NCBI): domain Eukaryota; kingdom Metazoa; phylum Chordata; class Mammalia; order Rodentia; family Muridae; genus Micromys; species Micromys minutus. Next base: position 672,348 of record NC_137960.1, on the reverse strand, counting down.
TCCCAATTAGGAATTGTGGCCTTGTTAGAGTGGGTGTGGCATTGTTGGATTAGGTATAGCCTTGCTGTGGAAACTGTGTCACTGTAGGGCTGACTTTGAGACTCCTTCTAGCTTTCCATGAGACAGCTCCAGTTTGCCTTCAGAACAAGATACAAAACACCTAAACAAGATATCTTTCTGTATGCTGCCTTGATTCCTATCATGACAATGGACTGAATCTCTGAATCTGTAAGCCAACCCCAGTTAAATGTTGTCAGTTTAACCTGTCAAAAATTCACCTTGGTCATAGTGTCTCTTCACATCATTGGAGACCCTAACTAATCATCTTTATTTGCTATAAAAAGAGGCTTCTTTGATGAAGGGTCAAAGCTACACTTACCAGTGGGTATAAGGATAAGATTTAGAGAGTAGTAAAGAATTATGCTGGCTTAGCAAAGTGGTCACAGTAGATTCTTTACTAAGGTCTATGACCTCTCTAGCCCTGGTAAGCTGGCTAGGTTTCCAGTACAAGGTATGACTTTCCTGCTTATGAGTGAACTTTATATCCAATTAGACAGCAGTTGGTTGCCACCAACATGTGAGTACCACTTATTGCACCTTTGTGTATATCTTTCCCTGTTGGCCATTCCTGTGCAACAGTAAAAAGAGCTGGAGGCTGGAATTGCAGGAGGAGCAAGACAGGGAGGATGACTGAAAGCTAAATGTTTGAGAGGAGGAGGCAGGGAAATAGGGTTGACTTGAAATGACTAGTTCAGGAGACTGTCCCCAGAAAATAAGCTAACACCTTATACTATACAGAATATTCTATGTCTTTATTATTAACCCCCAAGCAGCACCCTATACCTCCAAATCCCCCACAGTTGTTGTTGTTGTTGTTTTTCTTCTTCCTATTGTTCTTGTTGTTTTTCATTTTTTGTAAAAGAATATATTTATTTTTAACTTTTTATTTATTTATTTACATATTTATTTATACACTCATATTTTCTTTTCCTCTTGTCTACCCTCCTACTGTTCTACATCTTATACTTCCTCCTCACCCCTAGCCCTGTCTCCATGAGTATGTTCCCACTCCATCCACCCTGTCAATCCTGCCAGACCTCTAAATTCCCTGAGGTCTCCAGTCTCTTGAGGGTTAGGTACAGTTTCTCTGACTGAATCCAGACCCAAGAGTCTTCTGATGTATATGTGTTAGGAGACTCATATCAGCTGGTATATGCTGCCTGGTTTGTGATCTAGTATCTGAGAGATCTATGGTTAATTGAGACTATTGGTCCACTTTTAGGGTTGTCCTCCTCCTCAGCTTCCTCCTGCTTTTCCCTAATTCAACCACAGGGCTCAACAGCTTCTGTTCATTGGTTGGGTGAAAATATCTGACTTTTCCAGGTGCTTGTCAGGTATTTCAGAGGGCAGTCATGATTGGTCTCTTTTTGTGAGCATTCCATAGCCTCAATGATGGTAAGGATCCTTGGAGCCTCCTCTTGAGCTGGATCCTTTTCTTCTTGTTCTTCTTGATCTTCTTGTACTTCTTCTTCTTCTTCTTCTTCTTCTTCTTCTTCTTCTTCTTCTTCTTCTTCTTCTTCTTCTTCTTCTTCTTCTCCTCCTCCTCCTCCTCCTCCTCCTCCTCCTCCTCCTCCTCCTCCTCCTTCTTCTTCTTTTCCCTTCTTGCTTCCTTTTCTTTCTTCTTCTCCTATCCCTCTTCCTCATCTTCCCGATCCTACTCCTGCTTCCATTCAAGACATGGTTTCTCTGTATATCCCTGGATATCTTGTACTTGCTCTGTAGATGAAGCTGGACTTGAACTTGGAGATCTGCCCACCTCTTCTTCTCAAGTGTTGGGATTAAAGGTATAAAATGCCAACACCTGGCCAAGCTATGTGATCTCACTGAACTCCTGTGAAACCAGTGAACCTATTTGACCTCTTTTTATGAACCCCAGTGAATCCACCTGAGAGCTGTTCCCAATAAACCTGCCTTTATACTTCAATTTGCTCAATTCAACTTATTAGTTAGGTAAAAAAACAAAACAACCCCCCAAAACAAAAAAAAAAAAAAAAAAAAAAAAAAAAAAACTATGTAGTTCTGACATTTGACATCTGAATATTCAACTAGTTCACCATTTGTGATCATTCTTATTCAAACCACCACAGGCCATTCCATGGAACCCATAGCCTTGTGGCTATATCATATTGCAAAATGCACTTAGTTTAATTTCAAAAGCTTCCATAGTTTATCACAGTCTTGATACAGTTAAAAATTCCCACCTCCAAAATCTCTTTTGAGACTTGAAGCAATTAGTAATTGTATTGGCTCGTTTTGTGTCAACTTGACACACACCGAAGTTATCACAGGAGCTTCCGTTGAGGAAATAACTCCATAAGATCAAGCTGTAAGGCATTTTCTCAACTAGTGATCAAGGAGGGAGAGTCCAGCTCATTGTGGGTGGTATCATCTCTGGGCTGGTAGTCTTAGGTTCTATAAGAAAGAAAACTGAGCAAGGCTGGGGAGCATGCTAGTAAGCAACATTTCTCCAAGGCCTCTACATCAACTACTGCTTTCAGACCTACTCGAGTAACAGTCCTGACTTCCTTTGGTGATAAACAGCAATGGGGAAGTGTAAGCTGAATAAAAACCCCTTTCTTCACAACTTGCTTCTTGGTCATGATGTTTGTGCAAGAATACAGACCCTGATAAAGACAAATTGGTACCAAGAAGTGGGATATTCCTGTGGCAACCTAGCCATGTTTGGGGAAGGACTGTAGAAGGATTTTGGAACTTTAAGCTATAAGAGCCTTTGGAATATTAAGAACTTCTGTAGGAGCTTGGAAGATGATAATGTTGAGAAGAGTGCAGAAGACCAAGGCCTGGCTTATGAATTTTAAAGGGAAGATTAAAGATTATTTGGGCTGTTGCTGGTTTGATTGTGAAGAGTCTGTAGTTTTGGTTAGCTGGGGCTAAAGAATCAGCTGTGGTTAACAAGATACCTGAACTAATATAGCAAAAACTTTGCATTACTGGGACTATTGATGCTGGTTAGCTGGAGCTAAGAAATCAGTAGTGATTAAGAAGAGACCAGCATCACTGAGGTAAAATCTTCTGAGAAGTGTTTTCTGAGAGCACAGAGAGGCTGTGTTCCAGAGATAGCCAAGGTTGTATGTACCTCATGTTGAGGCTAGACTTGATAATATGTGAGAGTCACCCAGTTATTACTGGCTTTGAAGGAATAAAGGGGTCATGAAGAACAGCTGAGGCTCAGCATTGTGAGAGGCCATGAAAGGTCATTGGTGAAGATGCAGCCTCAGTTGCAATTAATGCCCAAGGACTAAAAGGGTCATGCAAGGGAGTTGAGGCTTGGCACCATGAAAAGAGCCTATGAGAAACTATTGGTGAAGTCTAGTTGCAGCAGAAAATAGCAGTGTTTTGGAGATGCCAGTACCATGAGGTGACCAACAACAACATTGGCAGTGGAAAACAGGCAGCTGGAGCCTAAAAGACAAGTTTTGTGCTACAAAGGGCAGAGCTGGAGAAGTGGCCGAAGTTCTTGGAGGAGCCCAGAAGTTCATGAGTGGATCCCAGACATTAGATGGGTTAGAGTTGATTTTGCTTTTGATTGTGACTGTACCCGGATATTTTTCTCTCTTGAAGGAAAAAAGTATTTTAGTGGAGCCCACAGTTAAGAGACTTTGAATTGGAAAAAGACTAAATTTTAAAAGGGATTGGATATTTTGAAGGGATTGAAAATTTAATATGTAAGATTTTTAAAGACTTTGGGACCCTTAAAGTTATTTAGATCTTAGAGAAGAATGATAAAGTAAGAGTTGAGGTGTAATAGTGATATTGTTGTGTGTTAAGTTTACAAGGATTCACTTGTACTGGCTGGTTTTGTGTCAACTTGACAAAACCTGGAGTTATCACAGAGAAAGGAGCCTCTGTTGAGTAAATGTCTCTATGAGATCCAGCTGTAAGACATTTTCTTAACTTGTGATCAAGGGGGGAGGGCCCAGCCCATTGTGGGTGGTACCATCTCTGGGCTGGTAGACCTGGGTTCTGTAAGAAAGCAAGGTGAGCAAGCCAGGGGAAGCAAGCCAGTAAGTAACATCGTTCCATGGCTTCTGCATCAGCAACTGCTTCCTGACCTGCTTGAGTTCCAGTCCTGACTTCCTTTGGTGATGAACAGCAATGTGGGAAGTGTAAGTGGAATAAACTCCTTTCTCCTCAACTTGCTTCTTTGTCATGATGCTTGTGCAGGAATACAAACCCTAAGATAATAACCCCTTAGAAAATCAAAAGCACAAAGCAAATTACACATTTCCAGCATATAATGGCCCAGAATTTACATTGCAATTCCAATGGAGGAAAGGGGATATAGTGAAATCCTGAAGCATTAAAATTGTTAAAATAAAAAAATCCATATGAACTAGAGAATAACTAATCACTGTATTCAGATAACTGCCAACATAAAACTACTAGAGCCTTGGGGCTCTGCCCTTGTTCCCTTTCTCATCTTATTCATTTCCTAGGCAGTTTCATCAATGTTCAGGACATTACATGTAACTCACATAGCACCACATTCCAAGTCTATTTTATTCTACTGTAGATTAAGTGTAAAGTAGATGACTACATCCAAACCCATAAAAGATACACCACTGACAATTATCAGCCACAGTCTGCTCTCCAGCATTCTCCTGATCCACCCAAAATAGAATCAATGAATTACTGAGGTTTATGGTATTTGTATTAGTTTTCATGTTTTACTTCCTTTAAAGTTTATAAATCTTCCTCGTTTGAAAACACAAATTCAATCTTATATTCAGAAAGTATAAAAACAATTATACAATGTACATCTATATCCTTATTTTCAATAGGGAAGTAAAAGGCTACTCATATCCCACTGGGAATATTTTATTTATTTATTTACATTTAAAATGTTATCCCCTTTCCTAGTTTGCCTTCTGCAACCCCTCTATCCCACACCCCCTGCCCTGCTTCTATGAGGCTGCTCCCATACCCACCCACCCAGCCCTCTCTCAAACTACACTGTGACATCAAGCCTTCATAGGAACAAGGGCCTCCCTTCCCATTGATATCAGATAAAGCCCACTCTGCTCCTTCAGTCCTTCCTCTAACTCCTCCATTGTGGTCCTTGTGATCAGTCAGAAGGTTGGCTTAGAGCATCTGCATCTGTATTGGACAGGATCTGGTAGAGCCTCTCAGGAAACAGCTGTATCTGGCTCTAGTCAGCAAGCTCTTCTTGTTATCAGCAATAGTGTCTGGGTTTGGTGTCTGCATGTGGGATGGATCCCCAGGTAGAACAGTCGCTGGATGGCCTTTCCTTCAGTCTCTGTTCCACACTTTGTCCCTGTATTTTATTTGGACAACATCAATTCTAAGTTAAAATTTTGAAGATGGGTGGGTGGCCCCATACCTCAACCAGGGGTCTATGCTTAACCTCTGGATATGGTCTCAACAGTTTCTCACTCTCCTTTTGAGGGTATTTCAGCTAATATCATCCCTGTGGGGTCCTGGGAGGTTCTTGCTTTCCTGGAATCTGGAACTTTCTGGTTGCTACTTCCAATTCCCCTTTCCCCATTTCTACACACCTCTGTTCAATTTCTTGACTATCTGTTCATCTCCATCTCCTTTCATACCTAATTCTGCCCCTCTTTTATCCTCCCCTTCCATTCTTCCTCCCAAGTCCCTCGAACCCTCTACTTCCCTTGATTATTTTGTTCCCCCTTCTAAGTAGGACTGCAGCATCCACTTTGTTCTTTCTTCATCTTGAGCTTCATATTGTTCATGAGTTGTATTGTGAACATTCCAAGCTCTTTGCCTAAAATTCATTCATCAGTGAGTACATACCATGTGTGTTCTTTTGTGACTGAGTTACCTCACTCAGGATGGATCTAGACCCCTCGATAAGTTAGAGTTTTTGGAGTCAGTGTAGGCGCAGGAAACTGACTTGGACCAGATTAATTAACATAGTTAGCAATTTGGCTGAACTGTAGGGTGAACAGTTTTGGAAGATAGAAAACAAGGATAGTGTGAAAACAAAAATACAGAGATAAAGTCTAATGAATTCATCGATTTTAGCGATCAGATGAATTGTCATAAAATATAGTATTACTCAACTCACACTCAGAAATATTAATAAATTAAAACAAATATTATATGAACAATATATATTGCATGAATAGTATAAATATATAAATAGTATATAAATATACATCATATAAATAATATAAAATTATATTAAAACATTTAATTATGCAAATATTATGAATTATATAAATATATAATTTATTTAAGTGTTACATAAATATTGTTTTGAATAAAATTAATTAATGATAATTGAACTGTTTAAATAGGCACACTTTCCACTAATGCTAAGTGTCTATGTGAACACCAGTCTTCACAGGTAAATTAGCTAAACACTCACCCACATTGTTCAATCTCCATGTTGTTTTGTCTTTTGTTTTTTGGCATAAAATTTTGCAGTCCTAACTGTTCTGGACTCGATTTGTAGATGAGGCTGATTTTTACGTCACTGAGGTCCTCCTGCCTCAGCCTTCTGAGTGCTGGGAACAAAGGTGTATAACACCATATCTGGCTCAGTCTCCAAATTTGTTCATAAATTATCCACAATGTCTGTAGAACTCAACTTAAAGCTCATCATTTTAGTTTACTCTAAGTTTCATGACTTTTTTTGCATTCACTATATGTTGAATTTCTCAAGTACTAAGACTGCTGTGGTGCTGCCCCATCTTTGATACTATTACCACCCCTTTCTCCCTTGTAATTGGCAAAAGGTTTTACCAAAATATTTTTAACATCAATGAGATGACTAGACATAAAGAAAATAAATGACTTGTTCTTATGGGAAAAGGAATTTGGACAGAATGATCCCTTGGAGAGAAAACCCCAAGATGTTAATGCCCAAGATGCTGGTGGGGAAGTATGAGAGGGTTCATTCTGGTCTTCCCTCTGTCAGAGCACAGTGAGATCTGCTGAGATTAGGTATTGTAATTATAAGTAGGTTCTATGTCCATTCTAAAGGATGTACTGCAGCTTAGACCAACAACAAATGTGATATTGGCAGAAAATTTCTTTCATTTCTCTCTCTCTCTCTCTCTCTCTCTCTCTCTCTCTCTCTCTCTCTCTCTCTCTCTCTCTCTCTCCTCCCCCTCTCTCCCTTCTTCCCTCCCTCTTTCTTTCTCCCTCCCTCTCTCTACCTTCTTCTCTCATTTCTCCTACCCCCCTTCCCTTCCTTCCTTAGACAAGGTGTCCTATAGTGCAAAATATTGTAGAAATCTCTGTGTAGCTCAGGTGAACTAACTCTTTGAACTCTATTAAAACTAGTAATTCAGTAATATGTTTACTTTACATCCCTATCACAGTTTCTCCTCCCAGTCTGTTCCTCTACCCTCCCCTCCCCTTCTCAGAAAAGGGGAGGCCTCCAGTGAATATCTGCCTGCTTAGGCATTTCAAGTTGCAGGGAAGATTCAGCACATTTTCTTCTACTAAAGCTAGACAAGGCAGCCCAGTTAGGGTAAAGAAATCTAAAGGCAGGTAACAGAGTCACAAACAGCTTGTTCCCACTGTTAGGAATCCCACAGGAAGACCAAGCTGAGTAACTGTTAACATATTTGCAGAGGGCCTAGTTCGTCCACCTTCTGAGAGCTTGGCTTATATAGAATGTGCCTTCACATCCATTTTTAGGGTCTTCTTCCACCCACTAATGAAAGGAAGATCAGACCACAGCAATGGGTAAGTGAGGGTAACTGGGGGCCATCTTTGACTGCAGTTTTTGAGAATTGTATCATAGACAGAGTAGGTTCATTTATAAGTCACTAACTGGGAATCTTTTATTTTTCCTAATTTCTTTGTAGATTTTTTTCCCCATGTACTCTTGGTGTGTTTGGGATTTTTAGATCTCAGGGTAGGCCATGTGATTAAGCCTGTGATATGTTGTAAATATATGGCAGGGAGTGGGTGTATGACTTTAGTGGACCTGGTGGTGGAGTTGGGCATTTATATTCATGTAAGAATGAGAAGAGGAAAGAAGAGAGAGGGCAAAGAATTAGAGGATTCATCTCTTAGTATCTGTTAAAGTCAATGATCATCAGAGAAGCAGGTTTTGTTCCAGTGCTAATAACAAATTAGGTTGTATTTGGTGTTAAATAAATACATGACTCTGTGGGAGTGGTTTTAGAAGAAAAGGGAGAATTATGTTATCAGAAAAAATGAAAAAATTTGTGAACTATGGTATGATTTTTTTATATTACTCCAAATCTCTGACCATGTGTGTCAGTTAGTATGATTCATGATTCTTGAAATGCCATCAACAGTTAAATTTCCAACATTTCTGCTACACATGTATTCATGGCAGGCATCTCTTTGGTGTCTGTGTCGACTCACTGATAATGTTATTAAATTTCCATACTGCTTCTGATGCTAACTTATCAGAATACATCATATAGAATAGTCACTGATTCTAGAACATAGATCACTCGAGTTTTGTGTTGTTTCTATGTACTCTGATGATCTTTAAGTTTAGCATGTGGATAAAGTAGAGATGCAAACTGTAGTAATAGGAAAATGTGATCTCATGAGGTTCATTATCAAACACTGAATAGATAATATTAGGCTCGTAGTAGTAAATACACAGAAGGCAGGTAAAAATTATAGGCATTGTTTTGGATGTTGAGGTTGCAGTATTAGAAGAAAAAACTAGAAAGCATTTTTGTTTCTTCCTAGAACTTACATTCATGTGTCTTATTTTTCTAGCCATCCAACATATTTTCTAGTTTTTATTTGGGTTTCCCTTTTTATCATAGGTTATTTAAGTGATGTTACTTGGTTTGAAGCACTAAGATTTCTAGATTCCTTTCTTATAATTTTCTGATTCTAATAGAATTTATCTTTGTTGAATTTCTCTACTGTGTATTTGTGTTTAATTGTAAAATTCCTGTTATTTTTACCTTTTCATCTCCAGGTTCATCTTTCAAAGAACAGTTTGAATAGTTCTGCTTTCTGAAATAAAACCAACCAAACAACCAAACACACACACACACACACACAAAAATACTCCAAGTTTCTTAAAAGATCCACTTTATGCTTGACTTAGTAAATGTTCAATGTGCCCCCAAATATCATGAATTATTTTATTTTTGTGTTTAGTGCTTTACATGTTTTAACAAAATTATGAAGTTATATTGTTTAGGTTTTTATATTCTTACATACTCTTTGGCTGTTTACTTAATCAGTTGTATTGAGAGGTATGTGAAAGTATCTTCTGATTGTAGATTTGACCACATATTCTTCATTCTTTTACCTTTTAAGGTTATTTACTGAAAGTTTGTATTGGGTTCTGACATTCTAGATCACTGACTAGCAGAGACTCTTCTGTGGTAGTAGAAACAAGCTCATATTCTTTCCCAGTGCCTCAACACAGTCGGATGGCTCCTCTTTCTCTTGAGCTTGTGTGGTTGCTTTCTTTTTCAAATGGCAGATTTCTTTCTTAATTTACTGTGTCCTTCTTCCCTTCACCCTCAGTGTTTATGGTGTGCCTTGTCTTCTTCCTGCTAGCTCCACTCCTTTCAAGAAAATTTCTCCTAGGGTACTTATTGGGGCTGAAAATGGGGTGATGTCATATTTCTACAACCTTTCAGTATGTCAGAATTTTCTCGGATACACTCAGAGCCCCATAGCTGTGCTGCAATCAATCCTGTAATGCAAATTACTCTATATTTCCTTTACTTACATGATATTTGAAGTTTGTGGTCTCTCCTCTCTCCTCTCTCTGTCTCTGTCTGTCTCCGTCTGTCAGTCTGTTGGTCTCTCTCTCTCTCTCTCTCTCTCTCTCTCTCTCTCTCTCTCTCTCTCTCTCCTCTCTCTCTATAATTTGTCACTTTTTCTTTTTATAGATTTTTTTCTCACTCTCTATTGAAATATGGTCTCACTTTGTAGCCTAGGCTGATCTCAAACTCATAATCTTCCTTTTTTATTTCTTGAAGGATTTAGGTGTTCAAGGAAGATGTAGAGATTCATCATTGGCTGGGTTCAGGAAAAGTAAAGAAATTTTCACTTGGCCATATCTGTGTAACTCTAAGAACCTAAAACTGGAGATAAATAATTATCCCCTAAGTCTGTGTGCTTTCAACAGGTTCAACCCTTAATTTAAATGCTTTTTATGATGTTATGGTAAGGTTCTGTTAAAAGTGCATTTGGCTAAGTCTTAACATCCTTCACTTATTAGTCAAACACCATTTTACAGGTATACTGATTTCTAACTGTGTTGTAAGCGAATGAGTCCATAACTCAGAAATGTTTTTACACAGAAGCTCACCCTAAGTTCCTCCATAGAGTAAGCTTGTGTTTCACGTAGTCCTTTCAGAGTAATGTTTTAAATTCATAAAAATAGAACACATTGCTTTCCTTTTATTTTACCCTAGCGATGGAGAACTCTACTTCAGTGGATGAGTTCCTCTTGCTTAGCCTGACCAGTGTTCATAAACTGCAGCCCATCTTTTTTGTGATGTTTTTAACCATTTACTTGCTGAATTTGGTTGGAAATGGAGTGATATTAATGATCATCACTCTGGAGAGAAGACTTCACTCTCCTATGTACTTCTTCCTAGGAAACCTTTCCTGCCTGGATATTTGTTACTCTTCAGTGACTCTTCCCAAAGTTCTCATCAACCTTCTCTCAAGGCATAAGACCATATCTTTTCTAGGCTGCATCACTCAGCTCTACTTCTTTCACTTTCTTGGAAGCACAGAGGCCATCTTGCTGGCTGTGATGGCCTTTGACCGTTTTGTGGCCATCTGCAGCCCACTTCGCTACACTGCTATCATGAATCCTCAGTTGTGCATCCTGTTGGCTGCTACAGCCTGGCTCACCAGTTTCCTCTATGCTCTGCTGCATTCTGTCATGACTGCTCACTTGAATTTCTGCCACTCTCACAAACTCAGTCACTTCTTCTGTGATGTCAAGCCTCTCTTAGAAGTGGCCTGTGGCAACACAGTACTCAACCAGTGGCTTCTTTCTGTTGTCACAGGCAGTATATCCATGGGGGCCTTCCTCCTCATACTCCTCTCTTATTTCTACATCATTGCCTTTCTTCTATTCAAGAACCGGTCCTGCAGAATGCTTAAGAAGGCTCTGTCTACTTGTACCTCTCACTTTATGGTGGTTTGCCTTTTCTATGGACCTGTTGGTTTCACATACATCCGCCCTGCCACAGCATCAGCCTCCTCCATGAGTGAAGATCGGATGGTGGCCATCATCTACAGTGCAGTCACTCCAGTGCTGAACCCACTGATATATACTCTTAGGAACAAAGAGGTAATGTTGGCTCTGAAAAGAAACTTTGGAAAGAGGTTGTTTAAAGATAACCAACTGCATAGGGGAGACCAATGACACTCATATCTTAAATATATGAAGGTACTTCATTCTAATAAATAATGAGTTAACTTGATTTCCCCCCTCTCTCAGAATTTATGAACATTCCAGGCAAGACAGAATTCAAAAAGTAATTCTACAGTATTTTAAAATATAAATTTTAATGTGTCAAGTGTTTTCACAATATCCACCATACATTTACCAGGGTAATTAAATGCTATAAAAATTTAAAAGAAGACAGGGGTACAGAGAGATGAGACCAAGTTCTTGATATATATTAGACAACTTGTAACACATGGGCCATTTGGCTCACATCTGAGTTTATATTACCAACAGAATTTATGGGAGACTCCAAGCACATCTCAGAGGGGAGGTTGGTTACAACAAAAAGATTACATACTTAAATGTGGAGATTTGGGACTTGTTGATAGTAGCTTGATTCTTTAGTGAGGAAGAATAGAGATTAAGTTCAGCTATAAGACCAAAAATCCAAAGTAATGAAGCTATGCAAGGAAGTCTCAACTCAGTATAAACTCAGTATAAACAAGTATAAAGTCAGTACTCAATGTAAGGTTCATATGTTTGAACATCAATGTTTGGAAGAGTCGTGCACTTTAAGGACCTCACAGAACTTTCTTTGTTTTCTTTCCACCAGCTGTAATGTGTATCTTTGTCTATGATAAACTAAGATTATAAGCACAGTACTTTTATGAATTCTGTGGGGCTTTCCTGAAATAGAAGAAAACTATTCAATTGCAAGAAGAAAGAAATCTATTATTATAACAACATAGAGCTAGAGATTAGTGTTAACTGATATATGGCAAGCATACAAAGACAGCAGCATGGTGCTGTAAGAATGCAATTTACTTGTGAGTAGAGACATTCTTTACTTTCCTTCCTTAAAGGTTAGTCTAGTAGGGCTGGTTAAGAACTGTCTAGGGACTAATCCTAGGAAGGTGTTTTTCTTAAGGTAATGTGTGTTTCCTTCCCAGGATTCTTGCTCATTATTGTAATCCCTGGAGCTGAGTCTAACCCTCCATGAGACTGGGTTGGGTCAGCCACCTTGTTGGCTCCCAATTCAGAGAGCAGTAACTGTTTATTTTCCTTCTCATTAGTCTTTCTTTTGAATACTGACCAGAGCCTAAGTATACTTTTAAACTCTGTAAGTAACTATGACCATTTGAACTGCCTTATCTTAAGCAACATGGCTTTTGTTTCTTCACATCTCTTATTTCCTCTCTCCCTCTCTCTCTCCCTTCCTCCTTTTCTCCCTTCCTCCCTCCCTTCCTCCCTTCCTCCCTCCCTCCCTTCCTTCCTTCCTTCTTGACTATGAGAGTGGCAACTTCCCTGCCCTGTTTTTTCCCTTCCAGCTTCAGTTTGTTTTTAATCAGTAATGAGACTAAGAACCCCAAAGAGGGGACTCTGATTTCCTAGGAATCACATAATGGTTCTGCTAGGAATCCCCCAAGAATTTTAGTAACATTTCTTTCATGCCTTTTACTTCTTCAATTGGAATGAGAAAATGAAGCTATTTGTGTTTTCCTAGGCAGCAATAATACTTGAAAATGGAACCTAAAAGTGAGCTATTAGAAGTGATGACTAGAATAGTGGTTATCAAAGGCTGAAGGGAAGAACTGGTCAAAGTGGGGTGGAAATAGGTTGACCAGGCACTAAGTTATAATCAGGAAGCTTTGGTGTGCTTTGTCCAGTTAGGTAACTGTAGACAACTGTTATGTGCTGTTCATTTCATAAAACAAAGATGAAGAAGTTCCTGGTATTAGTAAGTGCAAGAAGAAGATCAGATACTAAAGATAGACACAAGAGTTCTTAGATATCAGCCTCTTCTTGGGCCTACCCTTCAATACTCAGAAGAGGTAGACAGGAGTTAGAGCATGAAGGAAGATCCAAGCCTGGTGAAAAGCAGTTCCTAAGTACTTGAGGATCCAAAATGAAACATTAATTAGCTACCCAGCAGACACCTGGCTTCACAATGCTCCCTCTGAACTCAAAAACTGAGGCAAAGGGAAGGCAAAAACCTTTAGGCATCCTGCACCTCTAGGTGGTTTTTGTTGTTGTTGTTGTTGTTATTGTTGTTTTTATTTCTTTTTGTTGTTTGAGGTGTTAGAGATGGGGCATGGGGCCATGCAAAACAAATGCCATTAAGTCACAAGTCACAAGTCACAAGGGAAACAGGAAGTGTCTCTCAAGCCAGCATGTGAGTCTGTGTACTAGATACAAGAAGACTAGTCCATCCCCAAGGATTCATAAACTGGTAATGATTGTTCAGGTAGTAGGAGATGCTTCTTCAGTGATGTAGCCACCCATATTATTCACACTCTTGTAGGCAGGCTTCAGAAATGGTCCTATAAGCCACACTAAGTTTTTTGGCTTACCAAGTTAGATTTGGGGACAACAATTTATTGGCCTATTATTAGTGTCCTATATGAGAGGAACAAATATTTGGGTTTTTTTTTTTTTTTTTTTTTGCCTTGCCAGAAAGTTAATTCAGCATGCAAAGATGAGTTTGAGAGGAGCTTCTGTCTTAGCACAGATTATTTTAAAGTATCTTACTGTAATTTAATTAACAGGTAAATTTTATATATGTTAATTATGCATTGTATGGTGTTTTGTGTATGTGCACAGTGGAATAACTGAATAAAGCTAATTAATATGTACCTGACTTTACTCATTAGCCATGTCTTCAAGTTACAAATATATTTTGAGGATAACATTTAGTATCTATTCTTTTAGTAACTTTCAAGTATACAATTAATTGCTGTAAAACTAGAGTTATGGTGTTATACAAAATATCTCCAAGTCTCTCACCCAATAAAAACTCTTCTTACCAACATCTCTCCAATGTACCCCCTTCCCCACTTAGGCCTCTGCCCATGTCCTGAGTTCTACTCACTGCATGATTTGGGGATGGTGGAAAAGGCCTTTAATCTGTTAGCTTAGCGGATGCTCTTATTGCAGATACTCTGAGAGAATCCTACCCTTATCAAGTAAAGGTAACTTCTTTTGTAATCATATTGTCATAATTTCATTGCTTAAAAAAAAAAACTCTTCTACAATCTGGATTTGGTCTAGTAATAGATGGCATAAAATTCATCTTCAAAATGCACAGAGCAAGCAAACAATCATTTTCATTATGTCCTTATCTCACTCAACTGTCCATAGATAGCTCTAGAAATCAACATCACCATTTATTATCTGAAAGACTGAATAATATCTTATGCTGTTCCCAATGTCTTTCTGGGCATTTTGTTTATTTGTTTTGTTTTTAATGATATATTTATTTTTATTCATATTATTAGTGTTTTTCCTGCATGTAAGTCTTTGTGAAGGTGTTGGGTTCCTTGGAACTGGAGTTCTAGACAGTTGTAAGCTGTCATGTGGGTGCTGAGAATTGAACCGGTGCCTTTTGGAAGAGCGAACAGTGCTTTTAAGCACTAAATGAACTCTGAAACTCCCTAGTCTTTTTGTTTTAGTCCTATTCTCATTTGTAAAGCGAATGATCATTGGAAAATAACCACATAGAATCTGTTGGCTTATAAGTACCACATGCATACAAATAATTCTTCTCTGTTTTAGACCTACAAGACTGGCTGTGCTTTTTATCTCTCAATGATTGCTTATTAATCCTAGATCCTACATCTCTATAGAAAATAGGTAAAATCCTCTCCTGAATGCACGAATGATCACATTGCTCTGAAAGAATCTCCTGAAGACACTCTTATGACCAATTCCTTCTTTTTCTTTATATCTGTCCTTATATTGTCCTGTCCAAGTCACTGAAGTAAACTTCAAATATTTTCTTTACATCTGTAGTGTACGCCACTACCCACTAGAATACATGCTCCACATGGTTGATGCACATGGTTAGTTCTTTTTTTTAATTAATTATGAAAAAATTTTGTGTTCTTTAGACAGTGTTTAATAAATGCCATCTGGATCAGTATAGATACTGCCTCCATAAAGTCTGGCTGTAGGCAAGTCTATAGGGCACATTCTTAATTAATGATTGATATAAGAGAGCCCAGTCTTGGGTGCCATAAGAAAGCTGACTGAGAGTTATCAGGAGCAAGTCAATAAGCAGAGATGCTTCATAACTGTATCATTTCTTACCTTCCTTGTTTGAGATTCTGCCCTAACTGCTTTCAATGATGAACTCCTATATGGAACTGTGAGGGAAATAAACCATTTTCTCCTCAAGTTGTTTTTGGCTATGGTGTCTTATCACAGCAATAGAAACCATAATTAAACCAGAGGCTGTGAAAGAACATATGGAACAGTGCTGCCTCTACTCTTTTTGCCGACTGTGGCCTATACATGAGTGCATGCAGAATGGAAGAAGTATGGTGCATTAGACTGGCAAATATAAAAGAGAATGCTTAGCTCACCGTCTGTTAATCATGTGAGCACTTGAAACTAGGCAGTAAGTGCCACGTAAAAGTAAACATATTCATCAAGGACATCCAGATCAAGGAAGGAAAAGCTGTTTTTCATTATTGTTGACTAGCCCCATGGTCATTGAAGCTAACTCTATGAGGATCACAGGAAATTGAAGAGACCCGTGTAGGGAACTAGGTGTTCCAGGTGTTGGTACTCAGATGATGGAAAAAAATGCACTCCTCATTTTTATTGTTTTTAACAGCTTTTTTATTAAATTATTTTATTTAGTTACATTCCAAATGTTGCTCCCCTTCCCAGACCCCCCTCCAAGAGTTTTTAATTCTATCCCCTCCCCTTTGCCTAGAAGGATGCTCCCTCATCCACCCATCCACTCCCCTTCACCCACCCACTCCCATCTCACACTCCCCCTCCCCAGCATCCACCTTCCCTGGGACATCAAGACTATATGCTTAGTCTATGGGAACTTCCAGGGGTCTGGGTTAGTTGATACTGTTGATTTTCCTAAGGGGTTGCAATTCCCTTCAAAACCATCAATTCTTCCTCTAACTCTCCTATAGGGGTCCCTGACCTCAGTCCGATGATTGGCTGTAAGTATCTACATATGTCTCAATCAGCTGCTGGTAAATCTTCCCAGAGGACAGCCATTCTAGGCTCCAGTCTGTAATCACAAAATGGCATCAGTAATAGTGTCAGGGTTTGGTTCCTGTTCATGGAATGCATTGCACATTGGGCCAGCCACTAGATGGCCTTTCCTTCTGTCTGTGCTCCATTAGAAAAATTTCTGTGTCAAAACTTTTGAAGGTAGGTGGGTGGCTCCATCCCTCCTCTGGGAGCCCTATCTATCTACTGAAGGTAGTCTCTTCAGGTTCTTTCTACTGTTGGACATTTCAGATAAGGTCATCACCTTTGTCACTTTTATTTTTAAAGCAAGCAAAACATGATGTGGTATTTACCATTAGCCTAATCAAATACAAGTAGACTGAAGGAGTACACCTAGTGTTATGTCATACCATCTTTGACCATGTGAAAAGAGGCAAGAATATTCCTCCTAGGCCTTTGCCTTTTCCACATGTCGGGAGCCATAATGGGACAAGCTAAGAATTAGCAGTTGATCTTCCTGAGATGGCCTGCTTCAGATTATTATAGAATCTGCTATAGATTCCCACTTATAAGACAAACCCATAAGGGAATTCATTTTAGAAAAGATCCTTGCTATTAATATGCTTTTCCTATTTTTATTAAACATCTATAACAATAAGTAATAGCACACTTCTTTGGAGCATATCCCTGCAGATCTACAAATATGTACTGTCTTATAGTGATGTTATATAGACAAATGACTTCTTAAGTGTTAATGATGATCTTATAAGAATTCCTAAAATTATATTTGTGGTCATTAAGATTTTTTTTAGTGGGACTGCTATTAAGTCTCTTTCTGGTAGTCAAAACTGCAATGAGAACTCTGCCAGTCTCCCATATGTCACCAGTTAATTGCTCTTAGAA
The DNA here is from genome assembly GCF_963924665.1 of Micromys minutus. Taxonomy (NCBI): domain Eukaryota; kingdom Metazoa; phylum Chordata; class Mammalia; order Rodentia; family Muridae; genus Micromys; species Micromys minutus. The sequence goes on along the minus strand of NC_137960.1, from coordinate 655,031 downwards.
GGTAACCAAACTTTCTCCTACTCAGAGCTCATTTCAAGAATTTGTAAAACAATTAACCAAAACTCATAATAAGGGAACTAATGATTTATAAATTCTAGGATAGAAGATAAAATATTGACTGGGTTTATCTATACAAAACTTCCCTAATAACTTAGTTATGGTTTAAAACCTCTGCGAGCCTCTGGAGCTGTGACAGGTGATAGATGTTTAGCCAATTAATCACTCCTAGTGGATATGCATGTAAACATTCTCTGTTGTAAACTTCTATTTCAATTTATGATTTGATTTCTTTGTGTGTGAACTTGTGATGAACTTTTAAACATGTGATCATGTATTCTGAAAGATGTATAAGTACTTAGGACAAAAAAAATATAGAGAGAAATTTTTTCCCCTTAAAATAATTTTTCCTTTACCCCACCCCTGGAAGAAGATTTTACTTAGGAGAATTTTTGCCTTTCTTCACTTAGAGTAGAAATCACACACACACACACACACACACACACACACACACACACACACACACTCACTCACTCACTCACACACACACACACACTCACACACACACACTTAGCATCTTTCCACTTTTTTCCTTAAATAGCTTTAGGTAGCTTTAATAGAAGACTTTTAACAACTTAGTAATAAACTCCAGTTTTCTTCCTGTGACTTCCAACTAGCAGGCTGAAAGTTAGGACCACGCAGTTCCTGCTGACATAGAACACAGGCCACATTACTTAATTCCTTGCTGTTAGGCTACAGGTATCAATCACCTAAGCCAGCAGCTTTTTACCCTCAGAAAGAGCAAGAAAGTTTTTAGGACTTTTTAGAAGTTATATTCAGCATTTCAGTACAGTTAGGGAGCTAGAAATTCCTGAGACCCCCAGACTTTAAAGCCATCACCAGAGTCCTACTCTGTGCATTACCTCTACTCTCTCCGGGTCGGGCTCCCAGCACCCACAGAGATAGTATGCACATGCCAGGGTATTTTCTTTCTGCTATTGCTTTAAAGTACACTCATTAATCATAGTTTATGCAATATTTTTTAAAAGGCCACTTTGTCAGAAGAACATTCTGTCTGCTACATCCACAGTTTACAGCTTTCATGCGTAGACTCCCACCAATCATCATGTAATCCTTCAAAGAGTAATCACTAAATCCCACCAGCTCTATAGACTAAATTCATGACTCATCTCTGATGTAGCCCTGCAATATGCACCCCCCCAAAAAAGTTTAGTTGGAGTGGGGCTGTCTCTAACTCCATGGATTCCCATCTCCTGATTGGACTGTGTGGTTGGGCCTCAGTGGGAGAAGTTGCACTTAGTCCTGCTGGGACTGGATGTCCCAAGGTAGGGTGGCACCCAAGGAGGGTTTCCCCTTCTCTAAGGAGAAGGAGAGGGAGTAGTGGAAGAGAAATTTGCAAGGATCAAATGGGGAGGACAAGAGTAACTGGGGGGGGGGGGCAGTGAAATTGGAATGTGGAGTGAATAAATAAATAATAAAATAAGAATAAATCAAACAATCCTCAGCATTATATAAAAGGTGATGTTTATTTCATTCTTACATCATTTCTAACAATAGAGGTTCAAATTGGGTAAAGGCTTTTCTGAAAGTTCTAATTTGGTTTACATATTTGGCAAAATTGAGTCTGTGAAGACGCATTACGGTGCAGACTTTGTGTGCATAGCACAATACAAAAGACTGAAATATCCTTATTAACTGGGGATGTCCTTTTGGTTTTCCATATGTGTAGATAAAATTTATCAAGATCTTGGGTGTTTGTTTGTTTTGTGACTGGATATTGGTGGAACTTCACTACGGATTTTTATTAACGTTCCCAGAAGACTTACATTGTCTGTCCCAGTATTTCAGATAACTGCAAGTGTAATGCTCTCTACACATAACTGAAAATCATAAGAATATACATTTAAACATTATTTTTTTGTCTACCTAGGCTTTTGTGAATATGGTGCACTCACAATGCTACATCAGTGTGACTTTTGTTAATGTATATGAGTACATACAGAAGCCCTTTTCTACCATGCTTCTTTCTTTCTTTCTTTTTTTCTTCCTTTCTTTCTTTCTTTCTTTCTTTCTTTCTTTCTTTCTTTGTTTCTTTCTTTCTTTCGTTTCTTTCATTCTTTCTTCCTTCCTTCCTTTCTTTTGTGTGTGTGTGTGTGTGTGTGTGTGTGTGTGTGTGTGTGTGCGCGCGCGTGCACGCGAGTTCGTGCATGTCCCTTTAATCTAGCTTATGGTTTTGGATACATTTTAAAAATTGGAGATTTTGATCTTTAGAGACTTAAATATTTGCAGTTTCAGAATTGTGCCTTTGAGATTAATGGGTCAAATCCCTTCCCAACAAGGAAGCAGAGAAAACTTATCTGGGGCTTGGAGTCTCTCAGTTGGAAAGAAAACTCAGGCTGCCCCTTCCCCCACCTGAGCTCTTCTTCCACATGACAAAAGTAGCCACTGAAGTTTCCAGAAGAAACAGGCCAACAGCAACTACTATGATGGGAATAAAAGACTGAGGAGGTCTACCTGAAAAGAAATAAAAGAATGTAGGACCCTGACCCCAGATCTCAACCTTGACCTTCTCAAGGTCTCCAGAAGGGCTTCTGCCTTCTCTAACCACAGATTATATGCCTATATCCTACTTACTTTATCTCAGTGTGAGGGACTCAGGCAGCCCCTCATGTTGCACATGACATGTGTAATTCTGCTCCTTCCCAGAAAGCACCACCAGAGCTGCCCACTTCTGAAGGTTCCATCCCCTGCAGGCCTGGTCTCCACAAGCTCCATGTCCTGGGTCAGTTCCTCCTCATCCCTGTGCCAGGTCAGAGTGATGTCAGCAGGGTAGAAGCCCAGGGCCCAGCACCTCAGGGTGACTTCACCCTCAGATCTGGGGTGATTGGTCACATGTGCTTTTGGGGGATCTGAGGAGGAAAAGTTGGAAAATTTGTACATTTAAATTTTTCCCCTTGGGGCTCGGTGGTATTCTCGTGATCATTTTGGGAATAGACAGGGGAATGGGGTGGGAATGTGGGCAGATCTGCACAGCAACTGTACTCAGGCATCTGGGATAATAGATTGCTTGACAAGTTCTAGAATCAAGGTGAACTAGCCTAGGGTAGGAGACTCTTGGTTACCAGGAAAAATGCAAACCTTGTTCTGACTGAGTGATGCCCAGAAACTCTTCATTGCTGTGTCCATACTATTAGAAAAAGGATGAAGAGAGGGGTGGGCGATATGTTCCATGGAGGTGTGGCAAGGCATGGGGGCAGAAGGGGATGACTCTAGGGAACCCATGTTGGGAATCCCTTCCCCCTGAGGGACCAGCCACAGGATGGCATACTACAGAATAGAGTTTATTCAGGTCATGTGGGGAGTAAAGAGGGTAATAGAAAGAAAAAAGGGATAAGTAGAGGAGTAAAGGTGGGCCATAAGAATGGGTGGAGAGAGGGGGGAAAGGAAGGGGAGAGGAAGGGCAAAGGGGAGAGTAAGAGTGGTAGAGCAAAAAGAACACAAGAGAGCAAGGGGGGGCAAGCAGCCCCTTTTATAGTGTCAGGTAACTGGGGCAGAGCATACCTGGCTGTTGCCAGGTAACTGAGGGGTGGAGTTTACAGGATCCCAACCCATACCATACCATTGAATGTGGCTAGAGAATCTAACCTCAGAGAGGCCATGGACTGCAGATTGAAGGGAATCGCAAGTTTGGGGATTTTTTTTTTTTTTTTTTTTTTTTTCCTGTTCTGAGATAGATTCTGAACTGAAACTTTGAGAGAAAAGTGAGCCCTCTGGAGACTCATCTTCTGATGTTGGACTAGAAAACCCAAGATCATTCTTCCCTCTTCTGGTGTGTGTGTGTGTGTGTTGAGAGAGGGGGGGAGGGGAGGGGAGGGGAGGGGGGAGAGGTGAGAGAAGGAGGAGAGAGAGAGAGAGAGAGAGAGAGAGAGAGAGAGAGAGAGAGAGAGAGAGAGAGAGAGAGAGAGAGAGAGATTGCCCCTTGTACCTGTGCGCAGTAGAGTCTCATTTCCCATCGTCAGGTACTTAAGGAGCCACACCATGCAAGGGCCCTCCAAGTAGACCCTCCAGAACTCAGCAGCATCAGTTGCTTCCCACTCTCTATGGGTGATCTCAGCTGCCTTATCTGCCGCAGTCCAGGTGCTCAGATCTTCATTTAGAGTGAGGTAATCTTGTTCATCATAGCCAAACCGACGATATGCGTGAAGTAGGTGCTCATCTGGTCCAGTGTAGCATCCAGTCATCCTTTGGATGGTGTGAGGACCTGAACCCGTCCCAAAAGTTAGTTCTACCCACTTGGCCCTTTCATCCTCCCTACCCACCCAACCAGATTTGGACCTAAACTGAGAACCATAAGCAGCTCGAACTCCCCTCAGCCCTTCTGGGTCAAAACTTTCATAGCCTTAGGCTGAACTTGATGATGTGGGGATATGGAAGAGGCTTGGCAACCACCTGGGCTCAGAGTCACTCACTGTTCTGGCTCTGGTTGTAGTAGCCTCACAGTTTCTGAAAGTACACTCTAATCTGCTGTTCTGCGATTTTGGCAATGCATGTCTGATCATCCCAGTACTTCTGTCCTAACTGTTCCATCCAGGGCACCCGGGGCTCAAACCTTAGATTTGTCGCCTCATTGTTGAAATGCACAAACTCCATGTCATCCACATAGCCAACCGTCATGTAGTGGGTCTCCTCTAGGCCAGGCCTTGACACTGCGATGTCCAAGTACCTCAAGTAGTGGGAGCCTGGAGGAAGCAAAAGACTGACATCTGGCTTGAATGTCCTCCCATTGGGATCCAGAGCAGGTGATAGAAGGGAAGCAGGAGGTGCAGGGTTCAAGAGAGTGGGGGAATGTGGGTAGCCCAGCTGGAAAGGTCTGTCTGGGTGGACTTCCCAGGAGCTCTCCTTGTAAAAGACCTTTCCTCAAGCCCAGCACTCACCTTTAAAGGTCTGGGTCCGAGCAAAAGAAGCCCCCAGCAGCAGGTGGAGAGTAAGGAATGCAGAAGTCTCCATTCTCTGGATTTGGAGTCAGTCCCTGTGGGTCCTTCCTGACTATATAATGAGGAACCCTTAACAGCCAGTAGCTAGTAATTTGATACCCAATGGGAATGAGAATTGGAGTGTAGTCATCAGTGTCCATGCAGAAGATTCTCATTTGTCTTACAAAAGAAGAGAAACTCTAGGGTTGTGAGGAATTCCCTTGCTGGAATCCCCCTAAGAAGACTTCAGGAGCTTCTTGTGTACTTGGTCCTTTGGCCAGTCTCCTGACCTGTACCCAGAGCTCATTCTTACATTTCCCCTCAAGTCTTGCTAAGGTTTTAGTCTCTATATGGCTTTAAGAATTAGGGTAAATTTCTAATTATGGTTTGTCTCTATCAGTATTTATTAGATTTTTTATTAGAAATAAAACTTAAAATTAATTCACTTAAAAGATTTTTGTAGCCTATTATAGAAATGCTGTTTTAAGAAAGATAACTGTTTCTTAAAATATATACTGAGAAGAGTGTTTTTTTATTGGATGTTACAATTTTCCATATCTTTCACTGCTGGATTTTTATATATACACTTCTGCCTTTAGCCTGTTATGTTATAGGTTGAAGTATATGAGACAAATCAGTGAAAATAGTATGCATAGAGAATTGTTTTCAATAATGTGGATGCCCTTTGTTGTGGCAACAAAAGGATTCCAGTGTTAGCTTCTTCAGGGCTCTTTGCAACAGAAAGTCTTTAGTGCAACCATGTGAAACCATCCAGAAAAGATGGTAGCTCACAGATACCTCGAGTCTGAAACAGAAGGTAAGATCTACATGGTTGTGTGGAAATGCATGTGAGGGAGGCAGAGAAACTCAAACAGAATCCATGCATGCTGACCTTAGATTTGTAAAAGAAAACAATATACCATGACAATATATGCTGGACAAAAGCAACAGAGAAGAGAAAGGGGCACACCTTGAAAGGGCTTTGTATCAACTAGAAAGAGAAAATGTGTACAAGTGCCACAGTCCAACGTCTGTAACTCTGAAAAAATATAGTTTAAGATACAGGCAGCTACCTGCTTAGCTAATTAATACTCTACAGCTTGAAAGGAGTTTAGATTGATGGTGTCTATCAGACAGAGCAGTGCTCAGAGACAGTCATTTGTACATTAAAGTAATTTTTTCAGATAAATGAAAAATTAAGTTACAAAACCATATACTATGCTCCTAATTTTGAATAATGAGATGTGTGAAAAATAGCATAATATTAACTCTGACTTGAGGGAGCTGAGACTACAGGTTACTTTCATTTTATTTATGCCTATTTCATTTTCTTATTATTAAATCCCAGCACAAAACCAAAAGGCAGAAAGAGTGAGTCAATTTTCAGAGCTTAAAAATTACATTACATGAACTTCTGAAGCAGAAAAGAGTGATCCTGAAGATGCTCTGACAGAAGAAGATGGAGATGAGATCCCCGTCTCAGCTGTGGCTCCTGAGGAGAAGTGTCAGCAGCAGGGCAGCAATGAGGATGGAGAGGGTGCAGCTGTGGGGACCACAATCTCTCAAGCCATGTACATGTGCCTAAGCAAGGGCTCTGAAATGGACAGAGAACATTCCACCAGAACTGAGCTTTCTTTTGAAGCAAAAGCTAAAGGAGACGAGCCATTGTGTTTCTAGTTTTTCTCATTTTGGTAAAAGTGAACCAGTAAATCAAACATTTTGAAGTGGAGTTTGGGGGCCATGGAACAAAGGCAGCACATTCACTTGGTATGCACACAGTTTTTGGGAATTCTTACCATCACACAAAACCTCCATGAGAGCTGGAAATGTCACAGAAAATCTAGGGGTGCCTAACTTTGGTATTTTTTTCCTTTGGTATTTTATTAAGCTTGAGTATGTTTAATATTTATGCTGTCATTGAATTAATCTCAAAATATTAACACCTATATTCTATGGGTTCTCTAGGTTTTTATGGTGGAACTTGTAAAAACGAAACAAAACAAAACAAAACAACAACAAAAACCTCTTTTGGGCTGGGTGTGGTAGGGCACACCTCCAATCCTAGCACTGAGGAGGCAGAGCCAGCCTGGTCTACAAAGCAAGTTCTAGAAAAGCTCAGCTACACAGAGAAACCCTACCTCAACAGAAAGAGTCCATTGAAAACATTTTAGCTTTTGGAGTTTGTTGTTCTCAATATACTTATATCTCATATACTCATATATTACAATTTCTAATGGTAATTCTAACACATTTCTTTGTTAACACAAAAATTCACTAAAATGTTAAATTATTTAATATATATGCAGCAAACAGACAAGGGCAAAGGACCCTCTGTATCTCCTAGTGAGTGTACAGATAGTTTGGTGGGAATCCTCTTAAAAGAAGATTATAAAGGCAATTAATTCTTTTTTGGCCATCAAGAGCAGAAGCCCATGTGTCTTTTATGTCTTGAAACTATAAATGGCTCCCCTCTCCAGTCAATAAGAAAGTGAACAGTCTCCAAGAAGCATTGTGTCGACTGACTTGGACACAAATTCATAGACACATGGTGGTGGGGTCTGGGGGGAGGGAGCAATGCAAGAGAAGCTAAGGGTGGAGCCATTCAGAAAAGGCTGTTATACCCCTGGGTAAAAGAAGTATCAGCTGTATTTGAAGAGTGATGGCAGCAACATCAGTCAGGTAGTTGCAGTGCCTCTGCCTTGTGAACCAGGAGAAATTGCCTTGGTTACATTTTTTTCTGTTCTTTCACAGTCTTAGAAAATATTTAGTGGAAACTCACCACTGCTGGGGAGTTTCCCATGCCCGTACTCTTAATGGCAGGTTCCTGTTAGTGTGGAGGGGTGGATAGTGGGCGATTCATGAGTGAAGGTGGAAGGTGTCTTATCAAGTTGTAGCATTGCTGAAGGAATGCTACCTAGTAGTCACCTGTCACCTACATCAGACAATACACCCTGGCAGGAATGTAGGGGGAATCTCTCCAAAGACCTTCTGAGCAGCAGCCCTTTCTAAATTGTACTGAGAGGAAAAACACGCTCAGGACCTATTTGTGATAAAGGAAAAACATTCATTCTATGTCAGGTCCAAGGAGGAAGCCATAGGTGTGCACTATGATAGAGCAAGGTTATGTGGAACTGTTTCTTTGAATTTATAATGAGCTTACAGAATGAAACGCTGCTTTGAACTTACTGTTGACATTCTCCTGTAACTTCTTTTTTGTGTAATTTTATCTTTGAGGTAATTTTATAAAGAACTTTTTGTCTAAGAAGCTATAAATGGCTAAGAGGAAAAAAATGTATCTGTTGGGGAAAAAAAATGTGTGGCTGTTGGGGCGCCACGTCATCCACCAAATGTATGTATGTCTGATATATGTATGTATATACATACACACCATATATACATGTATGTGTGCGTGTATATATATATATGTGTGTGTGTGTGTGTGTGTGTGTGTGTGTGTGTATGCATGTGCACCTGTGAAATTGATGAAGTCAACATCCAGGCCAAGTTGAGTGTGTATGTGTGTGCTTTTGCTTATCCTTTTTCTTTCTCTCTGGCTCAAGAAGAGTAAATGAACTCAAGCCTAAAGACGTTGAGTTAAAGAGAGAGGACCAATGTAACTCTCTATTCCTAATCTCTTACTGCTATCAGCAGGAGTCAATTGCCAGAAGCCAAGAGCTTCTGGCCCCCAGAACAGTAAGAGAAAGTTAATGGCCAGAGGTCATCAGCCTCTGGTCCTCCTATCTATGCCCCACCTTAGGACCTGAATGGTGGGACCCCCTTCCCCCCAACAAGTAACTATCACAGAATGAAAAAAAATGTTTATAAAATGGAAAACTGTTACCAACTCAATATTAGACAGAAAATGATATATATCATATGTAAGAAACTGCAAAGCTAACCACTAACCTTCTAGTTGTGCAATCAAGAAACAAGTTAGTAAGTTTTTAAAAGAAGACATAAAATACTTATACCCAACCATTGGACTGAAATCAGGGACCCCTATGGTTGAATTAGGGGAAGGATTGGAGAAGCTGAAAGGAGAGAACCCCATAGGAGGACCAGCAGTCTCAACTAACCCAGACCGAAGGGAACTCCCAGAGTCTGAGCCAGAAACCAGGAGCATACACTGCATCTCAGAGACCCCTGGCACATATGTAGAAGAGGTCTGTTTGGTCTCAGTGGGAGAAAAAGATTTGATGTCCCAGAGGAAGGGAAGGTCTGGTGAGGGGAGCACCATCTCAGAGGCAAGGGGGGAGGAATGGAATGAGGTAATGTGTGTGGGGGGAGGACAGAAGGAGACAACAACTGAAATGTAAATAAATAAAATAATTAAAACAAAAGAGACATAAACAAATAGCCATCAGTAATTATGTTTGTCAAGTAAATGTCTCTGCAAGACAAAAGATTCTCTTCATGTCACCAGACATTTTTAAAATACCCTCATTTTTAGTTTTATTAAAACTTTTTTTCTTGAATTAAAAATAAATTTGTCAATGATAGTTGAAATAGTGTTTCACATTTGTATCCCAGGGAATGACTGGCTAGAAATTTTGTGATTCCATTTTGCCCTGGTAGGAATGGCTATCATAAAACATGACCACCGATGCTGTGTATTGATTGTAAACCAGCACAGACACTATGGAAGTTGTTATGTAACATTCCCAAAAACTGAAAAAAGTACTACTCTATGACCCAAGCATACATCTCTCAGTCATATGTTAGAAAAGTTTAAGGTATCATGTCAGATACTTGCACGTTTTGTTTGTTTGTCTTTTGCTACACTTTTAAAAATAGCTATGAAAGAACCATCTTAAGATTCCACCTTAAGATGAGTGAGCAGTGTTAATGTGGTACACACACACAGTGGTACACACACACAGTGGTACATACACACAGTGGAACTTTTACTTGAAGTAAAATTGCAGCATTTTACTTCATGCTAAGTGAAACCAGACTCAAATTCTGTGTTTTGTCTCATATGTATATTTTCTTCCTCCCCTTTCTCTTCCACACACACACACACACACACACACACACACACACACACACACACACATGCACACACACATACACACACAAATGTGTGCACACACACACTGCATAGACATGAAACTAGAAAGGAGATCATGAGAAAAAACATTTTCTTAAAGGACGGGCAAAGAAGGGAGAGTCAGTAATAAGTATACAAGCTGGAGAGGAAGTTGGTCAGCAGCCTGTGGCTTTGGGTATGAGGAAAGGGAGAGTAAGAGGGATGATAAAGTGGAAAAAAATGTGACACATAAGTCTCAAAATGTAAGAATTAATAAATCATTTTCTTGCTATGTGAAAACATTAAAAAAGGAACAAAACCTAGGACCAAAAGAGACACCAAAAGAAAAATTGTTAGAAAAGAAAAACTGACAAAATAGACACTCTTCTTTCCAGGTCTTTGACATTGGTGTCTGCCTCGTCAGCGTGAATAGGAAGTAGTCACCTTGGAAAGGGTCACCTGTGGCCTCTACTGTGCCTCCTATTCTCACTGTACAGTGAATGCTGTGTGAGGTCAGATGGTCCTGAGTATGTTAGTGTCAGAGCTCCATTTTCTTTACAAGTTTCTCTCATTTTGCATACCAGTAACTACTGCTTGGTATCACTGAGCTTTGCAGCCCATGAGATAGACAAATTTTCACTTGCTCCAGGGTCCCCCAGTTTACATGCCCAGTGGGATCAAATGTCTAAAACAAGGGTGGATAAAATAAGAGAAATTTTATCTGCCTATTTCAGGGGAACAAAATTGTAATACTGAGCTCAGCATTAGAGTGGGAGACATAAAGGGTCTAGGCACTATGTTAAATTTTTATATACTGTCTTTTTTGTAAATGAATACCTTAATCACAATTTAAATATAAAACAAACCCACAGCTTTATTTTCAAGAAGGAATTTGCAGCTCAGAGAATGCTAAAATTTCATCAGAGTGGCAATTGGGGAAGAGAAAAAGGGAAGTGTGGGAGGTGGTTCAGCGCTCAGTGCTGGTCTGGTTTTATCATTCTCTCATACTGTACTGACAAGGGACAGACACTTGGGCACCATTACAGTACCAGTTTCAGAAAGAAATGTCAAGAGACCTTGAAGTCACAGTAGGGAAGAGGGAAACCTGAAATAATTCTGGGCAGCTCAGTTCTACATAAAGCTGCTGTCTCTTGTGGATAAAAATAGGAAAAATAAATCCAAACTAAGACGTGAGACTTGCTATGTCTGGAGAATATTGTCCCATGAACTTTCCTGCAGAGACTAAGGTTGCTCTTAGCACTCTTAGGTTCTCTAGGGATATTATTCTGCACCTCTTAAAAGCAGCTTTATGGTGGGTCTTAGAGTCTGTATGGTGATCTCTATTGAGTATTTTTGATCACAGCTAAGTAAGTAATTTGTATTTGCATAGCTGAAACTCCATGACTTTTAGAGATAGACTTCTGTCTTGATCATTTGATGCTGGGAAGGGAAGGCATAAGGATGAGAAAGATGCCAAGGTGAAAAATCCAAACATTCTGTCCCAGGACGTGAGGGGCAGGAGTGGGGTGACTGTGCAAACTAAAGAGAGAGTAGATTCTTAAAACTTGGTTAATTTTCATGTAATGGGTCTTTGTTAGCCTGTTGATTCCTTATTCAATAAAGGAACTACTGGCTGAATTACAGAGAACAGTGAGGAGGAAACTTTGTGTTTCTCACAAGAATTGTCACTGTTGCATCTATCTCTTATTTATTATTGGGCTCTCGTGTGACATTTTTTCATGTTATTTACATGCTTTCAGTGACAGGTAATGACCTTTTGCTCAGTGTTCTGCAGAAGGTATAGTTAAGATGACCTGGGCTATACAGACATTCTGCATTTCTAAGGCTGTTCTCTTGAGTACACTCTTTAAAGAGAGACATTAGATGCCTTAGAAATAAAAGTCCCCAACAGAGAGAAATTTTTTCCCTTAAACGTTTTAGAAAACTTTCCTTGTAGGTACTTAAAATCCATTCTTAAGTTTTTACCCTGCAAGATTCCTTTAAAAAAAATCTGTCTTCTTTCTCCTTGTGTTACATTGTCTAGTTTTGAAGAGCAGATAAGAAGGTTACGTTCCCAGTACCTTTGAGTAAACATTTGTTTTTTATTGGTGATTTTTTTGTGTTTAAGCTTTTTGGTGCTGAGTTAGCCTACTTCATTTAGGAAGTGCTTACAGAATTTTGTTCTTGATTTGAAAATGGAAATATTGTATTTCTGGTTTTAGTGTGGATTTTTTAACCCCTTTGGTTTCTAGAAAAATAGTGATATCCTTTTTAGGAACTTTCCCCCAAGTTTCCCAACATCCTCACCATGTAAAAAATAACTTTTCTTCCTCTCATCTCCCTTTTCTTCCTTCCTTTCTTTTTCTTCCTTTCTTCCTTTCTTTCTTTCTTTCTTTCTTTCTTTCTTTCTTTCTTTCTTTCTTTCTTATTCTTTCTTTCTTTCTTTTTCTTTCTTTCTTTCTTTTTCTTTCTTTTTTTCTTTTTCTTTCTTTCTTTCTTGGTAATTTTAGTAGTGTCTGATGTTCTAAAAGGTTTTAACACATATGTTCATTACTTTACTAAAAACTATATAAGACGGAGTATTTATTTTTAAAAGATTTATCACCAGAATTGGTGATGAAAGTCAGAAAAATAAACAGATTATACATAAGTTTTATAGCTGATATTGAAACAAAAGTTCCCAGCATTTCCAGGATGAAAGAAACATCATTTTGTAACTAAAGCTAATGGTGGCATTTAAATTGAGGTTTGGACAAACAAATATTGACAGACAGAAATAGGGTTAAGAAGACACATACAGGTTGTATATCTATAAATACTAGATTTAAGGAGCCTGCCTGGGAAAACTTTCAAGGCAAGTAACTCTAGTAGAGAAACATTCATGGTTTCAATTACTTTTTCTATCTGATTTACCGTGTGGGAGCTTGCTGATGGGACTGGAACAAAGGAGAGAAGATCTCAGGGCACAGCATACTTGGGTGTGAGCTTAAGTGTCAAAACCTAGGTGCCTTGATTTGCTAAGTGTGAAGCAGACACTGAAGAGGGAGGTGGAGCTGTGATCCTATTGCTTTCTCTGTCACTAGGCTCTAGATGGTTAATGTCATAGAACTTGTCCATGAAGGGACTGACATCAGCAGGAAAAGTTCCTTATGCAAAATATCTGTGTGGGTAAATAGGGCTTTTCTTGTATTTACAAACAACTTTCTTGCACCAGGCTTTATACTTAAACTCTGATTTAGAGCTTCCCTGGGTTTCTTTAGTCTATTTTTTTTCTAGGTAACTTTTAAGTTTTATTTAGTTTACAGTTTTGAAGGCTGAAAGTCCCAATAGCACGATGCCACTATAAGTGAGGGCATCGTGATGGAAGAATGTGAAGAAGAAAAACATTATAGAGATGAGAAAGAATGCTACAGAGGACCAGGAAGAGCAGAGAAGCTCCTCTCTAATTCTTCAGTCTCAGGAAACCTAACTGGAGTCCTACAAGAGCTGCTTCAGAATCCCTTCCAAAGATCATACCACCAAGGATTCTCCTCTCAATTCCTCCACCTCCTAAAGACTCTGCCACCTCTTACACACCCACACCAAGTAGCATGAGCCTTTGTCAGGGGTACATTCAGATCATGTCTTATAAGCAGAGCATCCTTGACTAGCTTCAGGTCTAGACTACATGAGTTAACCGAGTCCTGTAACTACATAATAGACACTTGTCCTTAGCAAGCAGACATTGAGAGAGGCAGAATGTCATTCGTAAATAGTTCAGGGAGGGGGGTTGAGTGAATATGAAAACAAACAACACTTCAAAATGCTGACAGTCTGGGCATGCAGATATGCAAAGTGTTCTTTAGAGAGCCCAAGGCCCAGCATCATGCTGAAGATAACACAATCCAAAAGAAGAGTGGCAGGAGAAACATTTGGCGAAGTTGCAAGACCTTATTGGTAAGTCAGAGCGAAGGAGATGAAAAATTACTGAAGATTTTTAGAAACCGACCCCAAATAAATATATCCAGTTTTAAGCATGCATATGTCATTACTGTTTGGAAGAAAACATTTTTTTTCTTATCTGTAGAGATATTAAAGTCATACACAATGAGTATGTACAGTAGCCCCTAGGTGACTGGTCATCAACAAATGCATTTTAAATGTGAAATAATGTCAAGCTTATAGGCATGCTGCACGAAGCATGGAGGGGTTTTCTGCACACTCAGCATCCACATGCCCAGACTGACAGTGTATTGTTTTTTCCTTGTCAGTATTTCTGTTTAGTTAATCAGTGCAGCAAATTAATCAAGTCCTTAAAAATGTTCATCTCCATGTTCCTACCTTCCTTTCTTCGTCTGCTTTCATTCACTTGCATGTTGATATATCAAAATTTATCTCTCGAGGACATACATTTCTTCTAAAGTTCAAGTACTATTTCTCTTAATATTTACCTGGGTATCTCACAGATGCCTCTAGTTGCACATAACTACAACTGAACCATGATCTACCATAGCTGTAGACTGTTTTTTGCTGTCCTTGTTTCAGTGAGAAGCTCAACAGAGTACTTGTTAAACTAGGAACACAGGACACTCATTGTGGCTTCAAATGGGCTGAAATGTATCTCTCAATATTTCTATGTTTTAATCAGTATCATTTAAAAATTATTTAACCTCTGTGACTTTTCTAACATGTCATATCTATTTTATATCTCCTTTTTTGTATTGTGCATTTGTGAAAATGAGATGCCATCAGACTTATCCCATAGCTCATTTAAAAAGCATTTAATTTATGTCAATTATTGTCCTAAACCTTTATTCCTTCCTAATTTTGTATTTTAAAGATTGAATTCCCTGATGTCACCCAGCTCCTCCATTTCTTTCCAACCCAGGTCTCTAGTGTGAGGTTCTTTAATCCTAGATCTTGGGAGCCAAAGGCAGGCAAATCTCTGCATGCAAAGCCAGCCTGGTCTCCGGAGTGAGTAGTGAGTCCAGCCAGGGATACAGGGTGAGGCCTGTCTCAAAAGACAAAACAAACAAACAAGAGTAGATGAGATACTGTGTTTAAAAAATTCTTCAAAATGATCAGTAAAATTTCTATAGAACTTTTGACGTTTCATCAGAAAGGGAATCTTGAATCAGTCAATGGCACTTGAATGTTCCTGATTGGTATTGTCTTACTTAAAAATTGACCAAAACTGCCAGCTTGACACAAGTTAGAATCATTTGGGAAGAGGAAAAGAGGAAACCTTAATTTGGAAAGTTTTACCACCAGATTCTGGGAAAGTTCATAGAACATTTTTATTTTTGGATCAGTGGCTGTTGTGGTAAGACCCAGCTCACTGTAGGTGGTGCCACCTCTGGGTAGGTTCTGTGTTATATAAGAAAGCAAGCTGAACAAGTCCTGGGGAGGAGGCCAGTAAGAAATAATTCTTCATGGTTTCTCCTTAATTTTCTATCTTCAGGTTGGTGCCTAGAGTTCTGTGTTGCCCTCAGTGATGGGCTTCAAAATAAGCTAAAATAAGCTCTTTCCTCATTAAATTCTTTGTGGTCATGGTGTTTATCACAGCAATAAAAACCTAACTACAACAGGCGTGAGTCCTTGAAAAATTTATAAAAGTACAAGTGACAAGATTATGGTGTCCAATTTAGCGTGTTCACTATTGAAATTTACCCAGTAAATGAAAGAATGTTGTTATTCATTAATGAGAGTGGGAAACAGAAAAAGTTTGCTATGCTTTTAAATAACTTCTAATAGCAAACAATTGATGGTCAGTAGAATCAGAAATATGGATAACAATGTGATAAGATAATCTATATGTTTTTATTGTCTATTTAAATACTTGTTTATTAACATGTATGTTTGTGACATGTGCATGTGGAGGTCAGAGGACAACTTGAAGGAGCTGACTTCTTCGACCTTCCAGGTTCTGGAGACTGAACTCAAGCCATGAGCCTTTTCTGCAAGCTCCTTTACTTGAACTGTCTCTATAGTCCTGTAGCTACTTTATAAAATGTCTTTCCTTTAAATGACTGAAGCTATTTGTTGTACTTGCTTTTAGATGAGGATTCTTGGTTTATGTCTAAGTCATAATTAATGTCTTTACATGGAATACCATTAACTAATTATCATAAAAATTTCATTGTGTTTATTCACCGCATTCTTGAAAAAAATTCAAGCATCTCTTGGTGGATACCTAGGCTGGTTCCATTTGTAGTTATTGTAACAGAAACCTATATGGATGTGTGTACTGGCTAGTTTTGTGTCAACTTGACACAGGCTGGAGTTAATCACCGAGAAAGAAGCCCCAGTTGGGGGAATGCCTCCATAAGATTCAGCTGTAAGGCAATTTCTCAACTGGTGATCAAGGGTAGAGAGCTCAGTCCATTGTGGGTGTTGCCATCCCTGGTCTGGTAGACCTGGTTTCTATAAGAAGGCAGGCTAAGCAGGCCAGGGAAGCAAGCCAGTAAGTGACATCTCTTCATGGTCTCTGCATTAGCTCCTGCTTCCTGACCTGCTTGAGTTCTAGTCCTGACTTCCTTTGGTAATGACCAGCATGTGGAAATGTAAGCTGAATGAATCTTTTCCTCCCCACCTTGCTTCTTGGTCATGATGTTTTGTGCAGGAATAGAAACCCTGACTATGACAATGTGCAAATATCTATGTGGTATGTGGACTTGAATCTTTCTAAAAACACATTAATTTTAACAAGAGAAAGGAAGACATACATTGAATGTTTGTCTCCAAAGATGGAAGAGAGAAGCAGAGATGGCTATACAGTGGGATCTAATGCCCAACCAGTCTATCAAGTACAATCAACTATTCTATCTACAATGGAACATGTCTTCATGTCACAAATAAAATTCAGAAGAGCTTGACCTAGCCATTATCAAAAAATCAGCCTTAGAAGATAGAGCTCTGCTTTGATTTTTCCCAGCTTAAAATGGTAGTATTGTGTATTCCACAGGGTCTTGATTTCTGGGAGAAACACTGAGAGCATGCACACATATCTTGAGTGGCAGGTATGGGTTGTGTCTGAAAAGGAGTGCTTCTTTTGTTGTTTGGTATCCAGTGTAGTTGGTGATGACATTATTGGTACTAGCACTTGCTTTCTTGTTTTGCAGACTATTATCAATGCACCTGTTTGTGAAATTCACAAAAGGATACCAGTTAACATCATGGAAGAAAAGAATCAAACAGCTCCGTCTGAATTCATCATTTTGGGGTTTTCCCAACTGAATGAATTGCAGTTTTTACTCTTCACCATCTTCTTTCTGACCTACGTATGCACTTTAGGAGGCAATGTTTTTATCATCGTGGTGACTGTGGCTGATTCCCACCTACACACACCCATGTATTATTTCCTAGGAAATCTTGCTCTTATTGACATCTGCTACACTACTACTAATGTCCCCCAGATGATGGTGCATCTTCTGTCAGAGAAAAAAACCATTTTCTATGGAGGCTGTGTGACACAGCTCTTTGCATTCATTTTTTTTGTTGGCTCAGAGTGTCTCCTCCTTGCAGCAATGGCATATGACCGATACATTGCTATCTGCAAGCCCTTAAGGTATTCATTTATTATGAACAAGGGCCTGTGCAGCTGGTTAGCAGCCTCATGTTGGACAGGTGGGTTTCTCAACTCAGTAGTGCACACAGTCCTGACCTTCCACCTGCCCTTCTGTGGAAATAATCAGATCAATTATTTCTTTTGTGACATACCTCCTTTGCTGATCTTGTCTTGCGGTGATACTGCCCCCAATGAACTGGCTTTGCTGTCCATTGGGATTCTCATAGGTTGGACTCCTTTTCTGTGCATCATCCTTTCCTACCTTTACATCATCTCCACCATCCTGAGGATCCGCTCCTCTCAGGGGAGGTACAAAGCCTTTTCCACCTGTGCCTCCCACCTACTCATTGTTATTCTCTATTATGGCAGTGCCATCTTCACATATGTAAGGCCCATCTCATCTTACTCGCTAGAGAAAGACAGACTGATCTCAGTGCTGTATAGTGTTGTCACACCCATGCTGAATCCTGTAATTTATACACTAAGGAATAAAGACATCAAAGAGGCAGTGAAGGCCATAGGGAGAAAGTGGCAACCACCAGTTTTCTCTTCTGATATGTAACCGCGCTTGCCTGCAGACAACAATCTTTTCACCACTCAGTTGTTGCTAGTTTTATTTGACTTAAAATCTTCTTGCAATATTTGGAAACAGAAGGAAGAGTTGGCATACTGAACCCCAGGTGTACATTTCTGAGCTTTTGTAAGTCTCTAATGGAGTTACTTATTTTAGTTTCTGTTCTTTTTGTCTTCTCACTTTGGAGTCTTCATCTAAAGGTGGTTCCTCTCTCATGCCATATTTGCTTGATAGATTTCATGGCTTATTACTTGCCATAAAAGACTGTCCTCTGAGCCAAGCAACTGCCATCTTGGAACATTCAACTGCACTCCCTTGCAAAATATCATCCCATCTGGTATTGTTTACTGTTTGCACCTGCTCTAGAGGGATGCATATGCCACAAGACTATACCTGAGTATTCAGTTGCTCCCTGCCACATGGACTCAGGGAGGAGTTATGAGATGTAGAGCAGAAAAGGTTAGGAAAGGGGTTTCCATTTACGGTGCTATGGGTATGTATTAGTCAGCATTCTCTATAGTCACAGAACTTAGGGATTATCTCTATATTATTAAGGTAATTTATTGTAATGACTTATAATCTGTAGTCCAACTAACCCAACAATGGGCAGCCATGAATGGAAAGTCTAAAAGCCTAGTAGTTACTAATTCCATGAGGCTAGCTGTTTCACCTGGTCTGCTGTGTAAACTGGAATCCCGAAGAGGTAAATTCCAACAGATGTGCTGGCAAGTAACTGCAAGCAGGCAAGGGAGAGTAAATCTTCCTTCTTCCAATGCCTTTATGCAGGACTCCAGAAGAAGAGGAGCCTGGATTAAAGTTATGTACCACCATGCTTGAATCTGGAACTTGATTTGTTCCAGGTTGGCATTGAACTCAGAGATCTACTTGCCTCAGTCTCCTGGGATTAAAGGCTCAGACTACCTTTCTTGGGCCTAAGATTTTAATGGCCACTATTGCCTGGGGGCCAGCCCCAGCAGGGTCTTCTTGAGGCATTGGAGAGGAAAGAGTGTCCATCAGAGGGTAAGACTTTATCTTACAAAATATGGGGGTAAGACTTTGTCTTACAAGATATTTAGGGTTGCTATATAATAAAAAACAGTTTACTTATCTAAGTTACTTTGCTACTGTAGCTGACCTGCCTTTGTTCCTCTGAGGCCAGAAACTGCAGCCTCTGGCACTTAGCACTTCATCCTAAAACAACAGGAGATTAAAGGATTAACTGTTAGAGCCTTTTCCCTTTTGTCCAGATGACTCTTGATTGTTTGATAGGGAAAGTTTGCAGCAATAAATTTCTAGTGAACCAGGAGAAGAGAAGAACTTTTATCTAAGCAAATGTGCATAAACTTACATAAATTTATATACAGAGTCAGGCTTGCATATTTATACATTTCCATTCGAACCAGTTGGGTTCAGCTTGTATACATTCTCACAATTATTACTTAAACACACACACACACACACACACACACACACATCCATACTTACATATGCATTTGGAGTATATGCAAAAGACCAAGCACCAGTGCAGAAAGAACTCACTCATTCTGGATGAAAAATGACCTTCAGTCTTTATTGCATAGAGGAGAAAGAAAACCATCTACCCTTTCAATGCTAAATTAATTAAACCCAGGTTTGTAAGACAGAAGTTTTGTTCCTTTAATAAGATTAAGTCTGCCTTGATATTAAGAAAATAATTGTTACATCCCATGATAAAGAGAAGGCTGCCTGCTCTCTCTGCTCTCTGCATCTTCTTTGTTACTCTTTTCCCCTGTATTCTGCACATTGCTCTTTTAGTTTTTTATGTTACCTATAGTCTCTAAGTTACTCCACTCTGCATTCTTCAAATCTAAAACGTGTTCTGCCTAAACAGTTCTCCTCAGCTCAGTTCTGATTTCTTTGTCCTCAGCACTTATACATCTCTCAGAATACATGATCACGTGTTAAAAAGTTCATTACCAGTTCACACAAATTCAAATCATAAATTTAATAAGAAGTTTACAACAGTGAATGTTTACATGCATATCCATTAGAAGTCATTATCTGGCTAAACATTTTATCACCTGTCATAGTTCCACAGGTTGATGGAGCTCAAAACCACAGCTAAGAGAATATTTGTAGAGATGAACTCAGTCAATATTTTATCTTCCGCCCTAGCACCTATAATAAATATTAGTCCACTTTTTATAACCTTTGGTTAATGGTTTTACATCCTTTTGTAACATGCTCTGAGTAGTAGAATGCCTGCTTATTTTCAGAAACAATTAACTTCCTGACTCTAAATATTGGCAGAGTTCTCATTGCAGTTTTGACTATCAGAATAGACCTAATAACAGTTCCATTATAAAAGATCTTAATAAACAATACTGATATAAATGTAGGAATTCTTATTGAATCATTAAGAACTAAGAAATTGTTTTATACATTCATGGGAGGAAAAACAAGGTCAAATAGAGTAGCAGGGATCTACAGAGACTGCCTCACCTGGAAAACCACCCCCTATGCAGCCACCAAACCTAAGCACTATTGCTGATGCCAAGACGTGTTTACTGGCAGAAAGCAGACATGGATGTCTTCTCAAAGGCTTTCCCAGAGTCATACAGATACAGATGAGGATGCTTGCAGCTAAACATCAGACTAAACACAGGGACCACAATGAAAGAGCTAGAGAAAGGACTGAAGGAGCTAAAAGGTTTGCAATCCCATGGGAAGAACAACATCATCAACCAGTCAGGGCACTGAGGTGGAGAGGGTAATTGGGAGAGGGAGCATCTTCATGGAAGCAAGTTGAGGGGGAGTAGAGAAAAGAGTGGGGGAAAAGGGTGTAATTTTGAAATGTAAATACAGAGAATATCTAATAAAAATTTTAATAAGAAATTGCTTGATGAATATTAGTTGAAAATATGAAAAGCATGTTTTACAAACATCACTAAAATACTGATAATTTTTTTCACTAGGCATGAAATTAGCATTTTCATAACGGTTAATGTCAGAAAATTTTTTTCTATTTTGAAATTTGTAAAATGTTCTTATTGATAAAACAAATTCTCTGATAGAAACACTAATAATTTTTATTTTTATAGTTTGATAGTGTACATTAAGACCTTACTAGTTACAATGAGCATAAAGTACTTGTAAAACAGGATGTAACCTGGAATTAGTCAAAGTTTTCTTGGTGTGTAAGGAGTAAACATAATGGTTTTTTCTTTTCTTGAATTTCACACAGTCTGTGAGTTGTTTCTGGGGTTTTAAGAGCTTTCTGGGGTTAGTATCCAATTAACAGTGACTGCATATTATGTCTGTTCTTTTGTGATTGGGTTATTTCACTCAGGATGATATTTTCTAGATGCATCCATTTACTTAAGAATTTCATAAAGTCATTGTTTCAGATAGCTGAGTAGTACTCCATTGTGTAAATGTACCACAATTTTTGTATCCATTCATCTACTAACGGACATCTGGGTTCTTTCCAGCTTCTGGCTATTATAAATAGAGCTGCTATGAACATTGTGGTACATGTGACTTTGTTGTATGTTGGAGCGTCTCTGGGGTAAATGCCCAGAAATGGAATAACTGGGTCTTCAGGTAGTACTATGTCCAATTTTCTGAGGAATCTCCAGACTGATTTCCAGAGTGGTTGTACCAGTTTATAACCCCACCAACAGTGGAGAAGTGTTACTCTTTCTTCGCTTCTTCACCAGCATCTGCTGTCATCTGAATTTTTGATCTTGGCAAATCTGACTGGTGTGAGGTAGAATCTCAAGGTTGTTTTGATTTGCATTTCTCTGATGGCTAATGATGCTGAGCACTTCCTTAGATGCTTCTCAGCTATTCAATATTCCTCAATTGAGAACTTTTTGTTTAGCTCTGTACCCCATTTTTCATAGGGTTGTTTGGTTATCTGGTGTCTAGCTTCTTGAGTTCTTTGTATATCTTGGATATTAGGTCTCTATCTGATGTGGGGTTGATAAAGATCTTTTCCCACTCTGTTGGCTAACATTTTGTTTCCTTGACTGTGTCCTTAGCCTTACAGAAACTTTGCAATCTCATTAAGTCCCATTTGTCAATCTTTGACCTTAGAGCATGAGCCATTGGTGTTCTGTTCTGGAAAATTTCTCCTGTGCCTATGTGTTCTAAGGTTTTCCCTACTTTCTCATCTAATAGTTTCAGCATACCTGGTTTAATGTGGAGATCTTTGATCCACTTGCCTTGAGATTTGTACAAGGAGATAAGAAAGGGTCTATTTTCATTCTTCTACATGCAGAGTGCCAGATGGACCAACACTATTTGTTGAAGAGGCTGTTCTTTTTCCATTGAATGTTTACAGATCCTTTGTCAAAAATCAGGTGAAACTATATGTGAGGGCTCATTTCTGGATCTTCTATTCTATTCCATTGATCCACATGCCTATATCTGTATCAGTACCATGCAGCTTTTAGCACAATTGCCTTTTAATATAGCTTGAGGTCAGGGATAGTGATTCCTGCAGATGTTTCCTTGTTGTTGAGGATGAATTTTGTTATTCTAGGTTTATCTTATTCCAGATGAAATTACACATTGCTCTTTCCAACTCAATAAAAAATTGGGTTGGTATTTTGATGGGGATTGCATTGAATCTGTAGATTGTTTTTGGTAAGATGGCCATTTTTACAATGTTTATCCTTCCAATCCATGAGCATGGGAGATCTTTCCATTTTCTGAGATCTTCTTCGATTTCCTTCTTTAGAGGTTTTAAGTTCTAGTCATACATGTCCTTCACTTGCTTAGTTAGTGTCACACCAAGGTATTTCATATTTTTGTGACTATTGTGAAGGGTATCTTTTCTCTAATTTCTTTCTCCACACGTTTGTCCTTTGAATAGTGGAAGGCTATTGATTTGTTTGAGTTTATTTTATATCCAGCCACCATGCTGAACTTGTTTATCAGCTGTAGGAGTTCTCTGGTGGAATTTGTGAGGTTGCTTAAGTACACTATCATGTCATCTGCAAATAGTGATGTTTTTACTTCTTCCTTTCCAATTTGTATCCCTTCAATTTCCTTTTGCTGTCTAATTGCTCCAGCCAGGACTGCCAGTACTATGTTGAATAGGTAGGGGAAGAGTGGGCAGCCTTGTCGTGTCCCTGATTTTAGTGGGATTGCTTCAAGTTTCCCACTGTTAAGTTTGATGTTGGCTGTTGGTTTGCTGTATATTGCTTTTAATATATTTAGGTATGGGCCTTGGATACCTGTTCTTTCCAGGACTTTTAACATGAAGGGGTGTTGGGTTTTGTCAAATGCTTTCTCAGCATCTAGTGAGAAGACCATGTGATTTTTTTCTTTGAGTTTGTTTATATGGTGGATTATATTAATGGGTTTCCGTATATTAAACCATCCCTGCATCCCAGTTATGAAGCCTACTTGATCATTTTGAATGATTATTTTGATGTATTCTTGGATTCAGTTTGCAAGGATTTTGTTGAGTATTTCTGCATCAATGTTCATAAGTGAGATTGGTCTAAAGTTCTCTTTTCTTGTAGGGTCTTTGTGTGATTTAGGAACGAGGGTTATTGTAGCCTCAAAAAAAGAGTTAGGTAGTGTTCCATCGGATTCTATTTTGTGGAATAGTTTGGAGAGTATTGGTGTTACATTGTCAATAAATGTCTGATAAAATTCTGCACTGAATCCATATGGACCTGGGCTTTTTTTTTTGTTTGGGAGGCTTTGATGGTTGCTTCTATTTGTTTAGGTGTTATGGGATTGTTTCAATGGTTTACCTGGTCCTGGCTTAAATTTAGTATGTGGTATCTATCTAGGAATTCATCTATTTCCTGCAGATTTTCCATCTTTACTGAGTATAGACTTTTGTAGTAGGATCTGATGATTTCTTGAATTTCCTCAGTTTCAGTTATGTCTTCACTTTCCTTTCTGATCTTGTTAATTTGGATACTCTCTCTTTGCCCTCTAGTTAGTCTGGCTAAGGTTTTATCAATCTTGTTAATTTTCTCAAAGAAACAGCTCTTGGTTTTGTTGATTCTTTGAATGGTTCTTTTTGTTTTTATTTGATCTTTTCTGCCCTAAGTTTGATTATTTCTTGCCATCTACTCCTCTTGGGTGTATCTGCTTCCTTTTATTATTGATCTTTCAACTGTGCTGTCAGGTTGCTAATGTATGCTCTCTCCAGTTTCTTTTACAAAGCACTCAGAGCTATGAGTTTTCCTGTCAGTACTGCTTTCATTGCATCCCAAAGGTTTGGGTATGTTGTTTGTTCATTTTCATTGAATTCTAGAAAAATCTTAATTTCTTTCTTTATTTCTTCTTTGACCCTGCTATCATTTAATAGAGCATTGTTTAGTTTCCATGTGTATATGAGCTTTTTGTTGTCTTTGTTGATATTAAAGACCTGCCTTAGACCATGGTGATCTGAAAGGATGCATGGGAGTATTTTTATCTTCTTGTATGATTGAGGCTCGTTCTGTGTCCAATTATGTGGTCAATTTTTGAGAGAGTGCCGTGAGGTGCTGGAAAGAAGGTGTATTCTTTTGTTTTAGAATGATATGTTCTGTAGATATCTGTTCATTCCAGTTGGTTCATAACCTCTGCTAGTTTTACTGTGTCCTTGTTCAGTTTTTGTTTCCATGATCTTTCCATTGGTGAGATTTGGGTATTGAGGTCTCACACTATTATTGTGTGAGGTGCAAAGTATATTTTGAGCTTTAGCAGCATTTTTTTATGAATATAGGTGCTTTTGTATTTGGAGTATATATGTTAAGGATTGAGAGTTTCTCCTGAAAGATTTCCCCTGTAATAAGCAAAAAATGTCCTTCTTTATCTTTTTTGATAACTTTTAGTTGAAAATCTACTTTATTTGATATTGGACTGTCCATTCCAGCTTGCTTCTTGGATCCATTTGCTTGGAAGTTTTTTTCCCAATCTTTTACTCTGAGATAGTGTCTGTCTTTGTCTCTGAGATGAGTTTCCTGTATGCAGCAAAATGCTTGGTTTTCTTTATGTATCCAGTCTGATAGCTTATATCTTTTTATTCAGGAGTTGAGTCCATTTATGTTAACAGATATTAAGGAATAGTGGTTGCTGTTTCCTGCTATTTTTGCTTTTGGAGATTGAATTGTGCCTGTATGTCTTTTTTCTTTTCGTTTTCTTGCTTATGAGTTTTCTTGTTTTTACTAGGATGTAGTTCCCCTCGTTGTATTGGGTTTTCCACCTATAATTCATTTTAGTGCTGAATTTTTGGTCAGATATTGTGTAAATTTAGTTTTGTCTTGGAATATGTTAGTCTCTCCATCTATGGTGATTGAGAGTTTTGTTGGGTATAGCAGCTTGGGCTGGCACCTGTGCTCTCTTAGCTTCTTCATGATGTCTGTCCCGGCTCTTCTAGTTTTCATAGTCTCTGTTGAGAATTTGAGTGATTCTGATTGGTCTGCCTTTATATGTTACATGACCTTTTTACCTTACTGCTTTTAGTAGTCTTTCTTTGCTTTGGGCACTTGGCATGTTGGCTATTATGTGTCAGGAGGAATTTCTTTTCTGGTCCAACCTATTTGGAGTTCAGTATGCTTGTTTTATACTCATGGTCATCTCATTTTTAAGGGTAGGGAAGTTTTCTTCTATGTTTTTGTTAATAATATTTACTGTGCCTCTTAGTTGATATTCTTTGCCCTCTTATATTTCTATTATCCTTAGGTTTGCTCTTCTCATTGTGTCCTGGATCTCCTGGACTTTTTGGGTTAGGAGCTTTTTGGTTTTTGCATCTTCTCTGACTGTTTAGTCTATGTTTTCAATGTTGTCTTTGGCCCTTGAGATTCTCTCTTCCATCACTTGTAGTCTGTTGGAAATGCTTGCTCTGTGACTCCTGATTTCTTTTTTTTTTTTGGTTTTCTACCTCCAGTGTTGTCTCTTTTAGTGTTTTCTTTATTGTTTCCATTTCCATTTTAAATTCCTTCCTCCATTCCTTCATCTCTTTGGTTCTGTTTTCCTCTAGTTCTTTGAGTGTTTTTAGTGTTTTTCTTGTTCCCTCACTGAAAGCTTCTATTTGTTTATGCTTTTCCTCCCATTCTTTTTTAAAGATCTCTATCATTATCTTGAGGTATGATTTCAGGTCTGAGTCTTCTTTTTCTGGAGTGTTTGGCATTCTGCTGTTTGCTGTGATGGGAGAGCTAGGTTTTCGTGTTGCCAGGTAGTCTTGGTTTTCCTGGGGTACATTCTTTCACTTTCTTCTTACCATCTTGTTGTCTGTGTTTATATGTGGTCTTGTTGTCAGTGATTGGTTTTTGCCTCTCCCTTGTACCTGGCCTGTGTCCCTGGATCTCAGCTGTTCTTGGTGGTGGATGGTCTGAGCACCGGTTCTGCACTCAAAGGCCTCTTGCTGGGAACAGCCCAATGCTGGGTTACTGGTTCCCTGAACCAAGCAGGGGGTCTCGCACTTTCTGCATGCTCTGCAGAGATCTCTTTGCACCCTGGCTACTCGGAATGCCTTCTCACCAGGCCTGTGTTCCTGGATCTCTGCTGTTCCTGGTGTTGCATGGTCTGAGCACTTGTTTTGCCACTGATAATCTTTTCAAGTAAACTGGTTGTTAGACAATATAGTTATATAGTGCATTTGAATACTCTCTTTTTTTCAGATGGTATCATATGATTTTGAATATATTTCTTATGATTAATTTTTAATATTTTATGCTCTTTTAATATTCTTAATTACCAAAGAATATTTTGTTTGTTTTGAAACAATTTAGTACTCAATGTTAACTATTGAACCCTTAGCTATGGATATTATTAAGTATGTGTCAATGATATTTTTAGGGTATGAAATTATATTAGATTCTCAAAATACTCAATATTATTATAATGTTTGATGTATAAAATACATTAAAAAATAAAAATTTAAAGAAAAAAATTAAGAAATCATCTATTAGTTTACATAGTATCACTACAAGACAACACTTTTTTGTAGATTGGCTCAAAGGGGTGGGATCATAACTAGTGATTGTCATATATGTTTAATAATAACATGAAAAGCATAATAATATCAGAAATCTTTCCTAACATGAATTTTCTCATGGACCTTACCGACTGGAGTTCCAATTCCTAAGCAAGAAAACCAAAAGAATAAAGACACACAGGCATAATTCTACCTCCAAAAGCAAAAATAACAGGAAACAACAACCACTATTCCTTGATATCTGTTAACATAAATGAACTCAATTCCCCAATAAAAAGATATAGGCTATCAGACTGGATACATAAACAAAACCCAGAATTTTGCTGCATACAGGAAACTCATCTCAGAGACAAAGACAGACACTATCTCAGAGTAAAAGGTTAGGAAAAAAACTCCCAAGCAAATGGATCCAAGAAGCAAGCTGGAGTGGCCATTCTAATATAGAATAAAGTATATTTTCAACCAAAAATT
Organism: Micromys minutus; assembly: GCF_963924665.1. Lineage (NCBI taxonomy): Eukaryota > Metazoa > Chordata > Mammalia > Rodentia > Muridae > Micromys > Micromys minutus. The sequence goes on along the minus strand of NC_137960.1, from coordinate 627,491 downwards.
ATCAAAAAAAAGATAAGGAAGGACACTTTTTTTACTCATTACAGGGGAAATCTGTCAGGAGGAACTCTCAATTCTTAACATATATACTCCAAATACAAAAGCACCCATATTCATAAAAGAAACCCTACTATAGTTCAAAAAATACATTGCACCCACACAATAATAGTGTGAGACCTCAATACCCCACTCTTACCAATGGACAGATCATGGAAACAGAAACTGAAAAAGGACACAGTAAAACTATCAGAGGTTATGAACCAACTGGAATTAATAGATATCCATCATAGATTGTAATCTAAGGTGGTCATCTCAGGAAGATTACCTGGTAGTTATTAGCTTGTCCTATGATAGCTCCTTACTCACTATAACTCATGATCTTCATGTTAAGATCTGGTTCAGAAGCCTATATTTTCCAGCCTCATGGTCTGGATCACAAGTTTGCCTTCCATTTCTGGATTTCAGTTCATTCCAGATGTAGTCAAATTGACAACCAGGAATGGCTATCACAGGGTACCTCATTTTTGCTAGGTAATGCTTTTCAGGTGCAGCTTATTGGAGGAGAAATATCCACATTCCTGCAAGTTTCTTTTTACCTATGCTCTGTAAGCTCAAAAAAACTAATTTCATAGTAAACTTTGACAGACTATGTCTTAATTTGCTAACCCTTGGGACATTAGTGGAAGGTAGAAACATAGCTTCCATTTCCCCTGGCAAGAAATTTTAGCAACAGTACTATATTTTCTATGTGTAGAAGAAGTAAGGTATCTGTCAGATGACTTAGCAGGTAAAGGAGCTTGTAAAGCCTGATGACCTGAATTTGATTCAAGGGTCCCACATGACAATCTATAATTTGTTCTCTGACCTTCATTCACAAGATGTGGCAAGTATGTGAAAACACACACACACACACACACACACACACACACACACATTGCTGGAAAGACAGTAATATATTTCAGTTAATATTTATAACTCTATCAAAAGATGGAATACCCAAATGGAATTTTTTAGGTCCATATAGTTATGTTACTCAAGTATCTTAAGCTTAGAAAATTTTTTTAAATGTAGAACACCGTGATATAAAACACATAGTAAATGAAGTCGAATACTTGAGAGGGAGCAACATTTTTAGTTATGTAACAAGTGATCAGAAAAGGTATGTATAAGTATTTAATTACTGTTTTTTATATTTTATTATCAAGCAAGGAAGCACTACAGACCAATTTTTCTGGTTAACATAGACTCAAAAAGGTTACAAAACACCTGTGATCTGAATTCAAAATAATACTAAAATTATACAGTGTCCAAGTTGGATTTATTTGTGGGAGACAAAGTTGATTCAGCATGTACAGACATTAGTTTGAAATCTCTAGAGGAAGCAGAATATAATAGAACACATGCACCAAATCAGCTTATACAATATGGCTAAATTGTTCAATAACAACAACCTCATACCTAAAAGACTTAGCACTTGCTCAGTTGACAATGCTATGTGCCTCAGTAGCTGGAGCAGTCAAATAATGGCTGTCTCACACTGGGCAAGCAAGTTCTCAAGGATGCTTGTCCAAACAGTTCTGGAGTTGAAACTTGGAGGGGTCCTGGAGATCCACCAGTTCTCAGTTCACATTGGAAGCTTGGAAAACTTGTCCTAACATCATCAAGGAACTCAGAACCAGTAGCAAAGGATAACTTAACCCAACAGTGAAAGGGAAAGACAACTGAGAAGAGGGCAAACTATCTTCCTTCTTCTGTGCCTCCCTTTATGTCTAGGCTGCCACCAGAAGGTTCCACTTAGAGTGGACCTTCCCATACCAATGAAGACAATTAAGACAAAGCCACAGTTGAGGATCCCTGCTGAGATGATTCAAAGTTGTGATAATTTGGCTTTTAAAACCAACAGTCACCATGTGGAAATCAAACATCTAATATTCAGTATCAATAGACTTAATGCCAACAAAATTTCACATAATTAACATAAAATATAGAAAAACCATTCACAATATACAAAAGCTTCATGATAAAATGTCTTGAAAATGGGGATAAAAGGAAAATACCACAATAAAGACTGTACATATAAGACATTGTACTAAATATGGAGAATTGAGATCACCATCTTTACCATCTGTAACAAGACAAAGATGACAACCCTTTCTACTTTTATGGAATGCAACAATCAAAGTTTTAGTTTGAACAATAAGAAAATGATACAAAGTAGATAAAAATTAAAACATAAGAAATTGGCTTTGCCTATTTGTAAATGACATGCTTCTATATTTAAAATATGCCACATTGTACCAGAAAAATTTAGATATGATAGACAATTTTAATAGTTACCTGACACAAAATCAACACACAGAATCAATAGTTTTATTTATACCAATAACAAACTTGGTGAGAAAATATTGGGAAAAAATATCTTAATTACAATAGCTTAAAAATAGTATACCTAGGGAAAAACCTAACCAAAGAGGCAGATCATCTCTAACAAGGAAAGCTTTCAAGCACTTTTAACAAGGTGCTATAAAAAGACATAATATGCAGTCACTGAAAATTGGATACTAACCCCAGAAAGCTCTGAACACCCCAGAAACAACTCAGAGACTATATGAAGTTCAAGAAAAAACAAAGGCCAAAAAAAAAAAAAAAAAAAAAAAAAAGAAAAGAAAAGAAAAAAATGAAAAACTATTATGTTTAATTTTTACACACCAAGAAAACTTTGGCTATTTCCAGGTTACATCTTGTTTTACATGTACTTTATGCTCATTGTAACTATTAAGATTTTAATGCATACTATCAAACCTTTAAAAAAATCAAGTACTGACAAAAATGTATTCATATACTTTTATGCAAAAATGCTTAAAATCTGTACATTTATCTTTGTTTTTTAAAATAAAGTTCAATTTAATAAAAAAAATACTTATAAAAAAGAAATTGAGGAAGACATTAGATGATGCAACAGCCTTCCCTGCTAAGAAGACTCTCAGAAATAATATTGTGAAAATGGCTATACTACCAAAAACAATTTAGAGTCAATGCAGTTCTTCTATTTTTGTGGAACAATTTGAGGAAGTGTGTTGTTAGCTCTTCTCTCTTTTTTAAACAACTTTATTTTACAAAACAAAAATAAATGTACAGATTTTAAGCATTTTTTGCATAAAATTATACAATATATTTTTGTCAGTACTTTTTTTTCATATTTTAAAATAATTTTTACATAAAACTGTATGAATATATATTTTTAGTCAATACTTGATTTTTTTAAAGGTTTGATAGTATGCATTGAAAACTTAATAGTTACAATGAGCATAAAGTACATGTAAAACAAAATGTAACATGGAAATAGTCAAAGTTTTCTTGTTGTATAGAGAATTTTTGTTTTGTTTTGTTTTGTTTTCTTCATTTCTTGGACTTCATACAGTCTGTGAGTTGTTTCTGGGGCAGTGCGAGCCTCTGGGGTTAGCATTTCATTATCAGTGACTGCATATTATGTCTGTTCTTTTGTGACTTGTGGGGCGCCGCCCACACATTGCCACGCTTTCATCATTACAAGATGGCGCTGATATCCGGCTGTGGGGTGCCGCCCACACATTCCCACGCATTCGCCATTACAAGATGGCGCTGATATCAGGCTGGAGTTAGCAGTAAACAAGCCATGTGCGCACAGGCTGGGTAACTTCCGCTTCATGAGTTTCGCCTCTCCCGTGGCGTCATAGGGCCTGGTGAGTTTCAACCAATCAGGGGGCTCCGCGTCCAAGGCAAGGACTGATCCTTTTATAGGGGACGGGCTGGATAGCTCCTCTCTCTCTTCCTCTCTCTTCTTCTCTCTCTCTTCTTCCTTTCTTCTTCCTCTCTTCTTCCTCTCTTCTTCCTCTCTTTCTCCTGTTGGTTTTCGGCCGTCTCGTGGAGCTTGTTCGTCCTGTTCGTCTCCTTGGATTTCTTGGTTTTCTCCGTCTTTTTCGTCACGTGAAGCAAGTACTGGTTTTCCGGAGCAATAAAGTTTACCGCAGAAGGATTCTATTTTGTGTGCCGCGTCGTTCTTGCAGGTGAGACGGTTGCGCGGGACATCTGGTGCCGAAACCGGGAAATTCGACCACTCCATCGTCTGCACCACGGAAGACCCTCTGTCCCTGGGCAGGGAGAATTCAGAACTGCGGGGAGATTAGTTCGGCAAGGTATGTCTGATCCTGGATCTTTCTTTAATTTGGTTTAAATCCTCCACGGCCGTGTGAAGGGCCCGTAGAGGCTCCGGTCTTCGTCAGTGCAGTTTTTATTCTCTTCCTCTTAATTTCCTCTGTGTCCAACGGGGCTGGTGTTAATTTTGTGCTTAAGTCGGACATAGATAAGCAGAGGCACCTCTGCGTTCCATAAGTCTTTGTAGATAAAAAAAGCGGAACGCGCTGAGACTTGCCTTTCAGTTTCGCCTTGGGCCACCACGCAAATAAGCCGCGGGCATTACATCGCTGTGATGGGCTCTTCACACTCGACCATTACAGCCCTGCAGTCAATTCTTAAGCAGAGAGATTTAGAATTGCCCACCCGCATCTTGCAGCATTTTGTAAGAGAGGTTGAGCGAACAGCCCCTTGGTTTGCAGTTTCTGGGTCTCTCTCACCAGCCTCATGGAACAGATTGGGTAGAGAATTAAACTGTGCGCAGAATGCTGGAGACCTCGGGCCCGGAACCATGGCCATTTGGACGATGGTACAAAATTGTTTAAGAGATAAGAGTTGTAGGCCCGCCGTCGCTACGGGGCAAGAGGTATTGAGTGAAGCGCAGGATAGGCTATCAGAAGCCGAACAGAGTGAGAGAATGGGCGCGCGCAGGAAAAGGTATTATCCCCCTAAGGAAAAAGGACCTCCAGGAACGCTGTACAGCAGGAGAGTTGTTACCCACAAACCTTCAGATTTTCATTCTTTTATGCCCTCTAATGTTAAGAAAAGGGGAGTCAGCTTGTACCCTGTAGAAGACTTTGAGGCCCTTAACATTGATAGCCTCGAGACTTCAGATAATGATGATTATGAGCGAGAAGGCTTAGACCCAGAAGAGGAGGCAGGGGTAGATAAAGAAGCAGCTAGTTATGAGGAAAAAAGATATTATCCTGACGAGCAGTACAGGCCCACGCGTTTGTCCCCAGCCGTTCCAACAGCACCTCCTTTACCAACAGTCCCTCCTCCTTATGAGACACGCGCACCTTTAAAAGCCTTCTCATTCCTCCCAGAGAGAGTAAAGAAACAGGTGCGTCTTGCATTATGCCACAAAAATTTGATGATTTTAAAAGAGGCATTTCCTATATTGTTACAGGCCCTAAAAAGTAAGGGCCTATATATTGCCACAGAAAAGCTCCAGATTTTTGATACTGGTCAATTCCTAGGGTCTGTGGTATTTATTCACTGATAGGATTGTCCCTCAAAAGCTCGAGATAAGAAGGGATCACCTCCACACTCTTAATGATTTTCAAAAATTACTGGGAGACATTAATTGGCTTAGACCTTTTCTTAAGATTCCTTCTGCTGAACTTAAACCCTTATTCGATGTTCTAGAAGGAGATCCGCATGTCTCCTCACCTAGAAGTTTGACCCCGCAAGCAGAAAGAGCGTTACAGTTGGTAGAAGAAGCTATAAAGGATGCACAATTGGTTCGCATAGATTATGATAAACCTTTTTCATTATGTGTTTTTAAAACAAACAGGCTCCCAACCGCTGTGCTTTGGCAGCAAGGACCCTTACTGTGGGTACATCCTAATGCCTCGCCAGCTAAAATAATTGACTGGTATCCAGATGCTGTGGCACAATTAGCGCTGAGGGGGCTAAAATCTGCCATCACGCATTTTGGCATTGAGCCACAGCTGTTAATTGTTCCCTATAATGCCATGCAGGTTTCCACTCTTGCTGCCACTTCGAATGATTGGGCTATCTTAGTCACTTCCTTTTCGGGAAAAATAGATAATCATTACCCAAAACATCCAATTTTACAGTTTGCTTTAACTCAACCTGTAGTTTTTCCCAAAGTAACGTCCTGTAGTCCCCTAAAAGAAGGGTTAGTTATTTATACTGACGGTTCCAAAACTGGGCTGGGGGCTTTTGTGGTTAACGGTCAGGTCTATTCGAGGCAGTATACAGAAACCTCTCCACAGGTGGTAGAATGTTTAGTGGTTCTTGAGGTTTTACAACGTTTCTCAGAGCCTATAAATATAGTGTCTGATTCATCTTATGTTGTTAATGCTGTCAATCTGCTTGAGGCGGCTGGCATTATTAAACCGTCTAGCAGAGTTGCCTCAATTTTTGCGCAAATTCAAAACTGCCTCCTAGCCAGAAGATCACCCTTTTATATTACTCACATTAGAGCTCATTCTAGATTGCCAGGACCTATGGCTCAAGGCAATGATTTGGCAGACAGGGCTACAAAAATAATTGCTATAGCCATGTCTTTGCCTCTAGAGGCTGCTAAAAGTTTTCACAAAAACTTTCATGTAACTTCTGAAACTTTGTGGCGCCGCTTTTCCATTTCCCGAAAACAGGCTCGCGATATCGTTGTCAATTGCCAAAATTGCAGTCAGTTTCTGCCTGCGCCCCACTCAGGGGTTAATCCTCGGGGCATCCAGCCTCTTCAAATATGGCAAATGGACGTTACCCATGTCCCCTCCTTTGGTAAACTGCAATATGTACATGTATCCATTGATACCTGTTCGGGAATAATTGCAGCCACTCCCTTATCTGGAGAAAAGGCCTCACATGCCATCCAACATTGCTTGGAGGCTTGGAGTGCCTGGGGTAAGCCAAAGTTCTTAAAGACAGACAACGGACCGGCTTATACCTCACAAAAATTTCAACAATTTTGTAGCCAGATGGCTGTGACTCATCTTACAGGTTTGCCGTATAATCCACAAGGACAAGGTATTGTGGAACGTGCTCACCGCACCCTTAAATCATATCTAATAAAACAGAAGGGGAATTATGCAGGCTTTGCCCCCTGTGCCTAGGACCGCAGTATATAGAACCCTCTACCTCCCCTTGGAATACCCCCATTTTTGTGATTAAAAAGAAATCGGGAAAATGGCGATTGTTGCATGACTTGAGCCCCTTCCAGTTAACTTATGGGGGAGAGATATAATGCAACAGATGGGGCTAGTTCTGTCCAATAAATATTCGGCACAGGCTTACCGCAGAAGGATTCTATTTTGTGTGCCGCGTCGTTCTTGCAGGCGAGACGGTTGCGTGGGACATCTGGTGCCGAAACCCGGGTTATCTCACTCAGAATGATATTCTCTAGATGCAGCCATTTTCTTAAGAATTTGGTCAAGTCATTGTTTCTGGTGGCTGAGTAGTATTCCATTGTGTAAATGTACCACAATTTTTGTATCCATTCATCTTCTGAAGGACATCTGGGTTCTTTCCAGCTTCTGGCTATTATAAATAGAGCTGCTGTGAACATTGTGGTGCATATATCTTTGTTGTGTGCTAAGGTGTCTCTGGGGCATATGCCCAGAAGTGGAATAGCTGGGTCTTCAGGTAGTATTATGTCCAATTTTCTGAGGTATCGCCAGACTGATTTCCGGAGTGGTTGTATTAGTTTGCAACCCCTTTCTTATGTTTGTCCTGATTTCCAAAGGAAGCAGAGTATGGTTAGAAGATTGGGAAAAATGATAATTAGATTATGAGATCTTTGAAGTTTTCACTGAGGGTAGTATGAATGTGGATCAACTGTCACTTTTTGAAACTTTGAAGTGAGTAGCAATGTGCAGTACTAAAGCACATAGTGGTAAATTAAAGGAAAATCACATGCCAACACTCAGTCACATAATGTATGAGATTGAGTTGGGATAAAGTGTGAAAAATGAGGCTATTATCTGTCTTGTACAGTGTATAGTAATTATCACAGTGATAATATCAGCAAGACTAGCAATTACTGTTCTATCTGATCTTCTAGACACACCAAGTCTTATTGAAACTAATTCCAACGGTACTTAAATAGTATGTATATAATTATTCAAAGAGAGGTTTATACGTAGACACAGGTTGGTTAAAAACCCACCTAAAGATTATTCAGTTACTAATAGAAGTTCTGTTCTAATCATTTAGTTCTGATAAAAGACCATATCCTTGGAGAAAATTACACATGAAAGTTTTCTTTTATTCTATTGAAAATAAATTTTCATATAAAATATTCCAATAATGGTTTTCTCTCTCCTCCTCCAAGATCCTTCTCACCTCCCTGTCCATCCAACTCCAGGTTTTCTCCCTGCCTACACCTCCTACCAGCTCCCACTTCTCTCAAAAAAACAAATGGTGAAATTAAAAAAAAAATAAAAATAAAGCTTTGAAAGCAAGAAAAACACCTACAAACATAAACATGAACACACACACCTCACACCTCCACCACACACATACACTTCAAACCTATAAAAACACAAAATCAAAACAAGAAGCCATAATACAAAAGCAAAGAGCTGAGTGTGATAGCACACACCTGAAAATCCCACAGTATGTAGGCAGAGGCAAGAAAAATATGCTGCAAAAATTTGTGCCATCACACTCAGCTCTGTATGTCCTATATCCACTGTGTTGACTGCTGAAGTAAGGAAGTTTCACTATTTGGTCCTCATTCATGTACCTTCTGGTATATTTTTCATTAATTCATTATATTTAGTTGACTTTTCTATTTCTTCAGATCAACTTTGGTTTGACTTCTACCTTATCAGTTATCAGAATAGCTACATCATCTTGGCTTTCATTTGCCTGATATGTTGGCTTTCGTTGCTTTACCTCTTGTCTGTGGGATCTTCCGCAATGATGGTCATTTTTAGAGACAGCACATGGCTGGATCTTATTTCTTAATGTAGCCAGCTAGTCTGCATATTTTAATTGGAGAGCTGAAACAAATTACAATTAAAGTTATTATTAGAGATTTCTACTAATTCCTATAATTTTGCCGGTGGCTTTTGTGGTTGGTTGCATTGTTTTTCCATTCTTTTAATTCTTTATGGAGTTTGCTGGTTTATTGTGCTTTAGACCATGTACATTTTATTTCCCCATTGTTTACCCACTTCTCTCATAAAATATGTAAACTTTTTATGAAGATAGACAAAGAAAGCTTTAAGATATTGGGGGGGGGGGAGAAAGGAATATAAAAAGATAGTAGATTATGGAAAGACTTTCCATGATGAGAAATGGGCAGAAACAATATCACTCTGTGTGTAGGGGAGATAAAAGAGGGAGAGGAGAGGGGCTATGCTTTGTTAAACTCCACTCTAATGGAAGTGCAGCTTTATAGTTTGAATCCACAGATTCTCCACTTTGAGTACTGTTCCCACTGAAACCCATGCTACTGTTACCATAAAGTTGTATGGGCATGGAAACAAATCAACAAAACAACAGCATTAAAACATACATGAATAAAAACAATGAGATTTAAATAATACCTGTTATCTTTTATTAAAAGATAGGTACAGAAGGAATATGTTTGTGGAGGCATGGTAAGGTCTGGAGGAAGAGAGTGTCTCAGTGGTCCCATGCTGAAGCATCCCTTTCCCCTGAGGGATCAGCCACATAGTGTAGTATAGAACAGAGTTTAGAATATAGTATAGAATAGACAGTATAGTATAGAATAGAGTTTATTCAGGACATGGAGAAGGGAGTTGAAAGACAAAGGAGAGTAGAGGGAGGGAGGGGATAAGAGGAGTGATGAGAAAAGGGAGGGAATAAAGGGAGAGAAGAGAAGAGGGAGTAGAGGATGGCCATGAGCACATGGAGAAAGAGGGATGAGAGGAATAGAGGGCGAGGTAGAGCAGGAGCAAGAGTAGAAAGCAAGAGCAAGAAAGCAAGAGAGGAGGGGACAAGTAGGCCCTTTTAGAGTTAGTCAGGCATACCTAGCTATTGCTAGGTAACTGTGGGGCAGAGCCTAGACTAAATGTCAACAATACCTTCTTCCTTTGGTGTTCAGCCTGAGAGCCTTTGGACATGTCTTGCAACATCAGCTCCTTTTTAGGTCTACTGTTTATTGTTCTGTAGCTTTGAACTTGAGAATGTCTATAATCAAGTAATCCAGTATCCTAAAAAATACCCACTGCCTCACATGCACACTCATTTGTCTTCTGGTTCGGTTTCTTTAAGGAAAATGTTGCAGATACACATTTTGGCTTCTTCCTGCTTCAGGGTATAAAAATTGTTTTTCAGATTCAGTGATCTTTCTAGAGTTTCCTCTCTCTCCTTCTCCCTCTCCCTCCCTCTCTCTCTGTCTCTCTGTCTCTCTGTCTGTCTCTCTGTCTCTGTCTCTGTCTCTCTCTCTCTCTCTCTCTCTCTCTCTCTCTCTCTCTCTCTCTCTCTCTCTCTCTCTCTGTTGTAGGGCTATTTGAGATGTTATTGTCATTCTGGCTGTGCTAGATCCTGATCTGAGAGAGGATGGATACCTCTGCTGGTTCTTTAAATATTTGTAGTTTTTCTCAATTTGGCTGCTCATGTATACTTTCCATCTGGTCAAGCATTTTTTTAGGTTGCTTAGCCTTTAAGGCTGCATACTGTGAAAACATCAAGAGTGAATGCAATTCTGTTATCAGTAATTAGGGTCCAGGTTTTTATATCTTAAAACTTTAAATGAAATAAAATAGCCAGTGGTTACTTTTTCCAGATATAGTTTCCCATCCTGGTTAATCTCTGTGAACACAGAAGGGATTGAAATCACTGGCCACATAAACAGCCATGAAAGTAGGCATTGGGAAGCACTGCCCTGATTAGACTGGCAGATAGAAGACATGGATTTTCAGTTGGATAATATATGACTAAATGCCAGAACAATTTCTGCAATGGCTTTTTTTTCCTGTAAAATGAACCAATTTAAAAGGAAAATAAAGACCACAAGTACTTTAAAAGCTAATTTTGGAAAAAAAAAAAACACATGGTTCTTGTGTTAGCTGACTGATGACAGCTGCTTCCAGAAGGTTTATTGTTTATGACTCTATTCAACATGGTTAGCTCATATACAACCCATTTAACATTCATAGCAGCAGGGAGGTCCTGAAAGTGTTATCATTACTGACAAACCTTTGAATTCCAGAATTGTCATTCAGGCCAGAGTTTTTTCCTATGGTCACATTCCCAATGAATGGGGAGACATTGTTCACATGCACACAATTTTACTAAAAATCTGTAGTCTTAGCATTTATACAACTTTATATTGAAAGTTATAAACAGAGATTGTTGCCTTGTTTTGTTTTATTTTTAAGAGAGGATTTTTCTGTGTAGCCATAGTTGTCCTGGAGCTCTCTCTGTATACTAGGCTGGCCTTAAACTCAGAGATCTGCTTGCCTCTGCTGCCTGAGTGCTGGGATTAAGGACATACACCATCATACTGGATGATCATTGTTAAGGAAATATTAAAAAATGAAAAGACTGAATACATTATTAGAAATATTTGTATTATATTAATTTATTTTATTATATTAATATTCTATTAATTTAAACTATTTAAACACAAAACAAAGAATTAAACAACTTGGAATTTGACTCTTTTGTTCTAGTTTAAAGTGGAAGTCACCAACACAGTCTCTTTAAGACACTACTAATCTTCACTCCGAGTCTGTGTTCTGTACTGGGAAATAATGCACTCACTGTACATAGAGCAAACCACAGCTGATTAGAGCCTTCAGTTTTTGCTTTTCCTGCAATTATAAATGGTCTCCTGGAAACTTGCTCTTGTTGAAAAAGTTTCATTCTACCAGTGGGTCCCTTAGGGACTCATTAGGAAGCTCTCAGATAATCATGTCATTAAAGTGCTATAAATGTTTTAATAAGGTCAGCAAGTGTGTAATTGTTAAGGTTCAAAACTGTCCTCTACAGAGGAAGGTGATTCAACAGGTCACAAGTTAATCATCCCCAGAGTCCTCCCCAGGGGCAGCTTCCTTATTAAGTAGCCCTGGTGCCTCTGTTTCAATTTTGCTTTATAGTTCCAGCAATTACTTCCAGAAGAGGCCTATGGGGGCGAACCACTTAATAACAACAGTGAGACAAACTTTGGGAACGTTCAAGTTCTCTGTAGAGAAAAAGAAATAGGTGACTGTGCAAAACTTCCATTCTACTGTATACAAGAGTAATTTCTGTTGAAAAAGGAAGAAAATTATAGAAACCACAAAGCTGCTTACTTTTTCATTAGGGTCACTATCTCAGAATAAATGAAAATTGGAACCTTATTGGTAGGAAATATGTACATGTATATAGATGTGTGTGTAAATATATGTATGTATCACTATTAAAAATAAACAAATTATACATATATGCGAATATGTGCATGCACTTATTTTCTTATTCATTTATTGTATTTAGTATGTTATTTAGATATACTAAGGAATTGTTATAATAGTTATGTCACAATTATTTCCTATTCCTGTGATAAGATACCCTGAGAAGAACTACATAAAGAAGGAGGGAATGTTAGGGGTTTTAGAAGAATATCAACTGAAAAGGGTTATTGGACAGGCTTGCATGGTGTGGTGAGAGTAGTCTAACAATAGCTATCTTCACACTAGAAAGGCTAAGCTTGGTAGATGCTCAGTCCAGGAGGCTGTGAGATGGAAGTCTCAGTAGTCCCAATATGGCACTGCGGGTTCTTGGAGATTCAAATATCTTCAGTTTATGTTGAAAGTCTAAAAAGGCTGGGTTTCGATGTCAGCAAAGGATGACAAGAGCAGAGGCAAGGTAGATAAACTTGAAAACAGGGTAAATTAACTTAATTCCAGATACAGTTAATCAACCAGGATTAATTGCAGAAAAATATGTTTGGCCAGAGTTGCAGGCTATAATTTATGTTGCTCATGAAGTCATGGTAGGGACATTTGGAGCATCTGGGCACATTTTATCTACAGCAGAAGCACCTCCTCGTTTTTCAGGGTCCAGGACCCAAGCCCAGGGAACAATACTGCCCACTTTTAGGGTTGGTCTTCCTATCTCAATTAATTAAGATAATTTCTCACTTTTGTGTGCTAGAGTCTTATCTTTTTACATAGTCTATCAAGTTCATAATCAGTATTAATGATCACGTTTTAAATTCTAACACAAATAATAATTCAAGTACAATAATAAGTCAAGATCACACTGAACAAATAAAATTCTGTCTCAGTCGTACAATGTGACATGTTTTCTTTCTTACAGTTTACTGTTGTTATAGTTTTAATGTCTGTGAACACATAGCCTTATTTCCAATATTCATTACTTAAACACCTATAAAAACACCTATTCAAGTAGTACTTTTTGTACTACTTTAAAAACACAGATGCATGTTGTAAACTTATTTATACATTTAGATGCACCTATAACATTGTATAAATTTATAAACACACATAGACATATGCAATAGAATTATGAACTTGGTGTATCTTATTAGATTAATCCTGCCCACAAAACATGAATCATCTCTCTGATTAACCTACAAAAGTGACATTCTGGTCCAGGATATAGAAGTTATTTGATAAAGTACAGTGATGACAGTTTTCTCCTCCACAGAAACATTTAGTTGTAAACTCTTAGTTCAGTTGCTCCACTTCGGTAGTTGGATTTGAAGGAGCCAAATTCATTCTTGTGACTCTCTGCCTTACTTTCATTCAGTGCATCTAGAAACTGGTGACAAAGTTCTTTTGGAGAAAATAAAAGGAGGTGATAGAAGATGACTGAAAGATAATTTCAGTGCACATTTTTTGATATATTTATATCTTACTCTCTAAGCTATATGAAAATGTCTATTAAAGAATATTATTAATAGTGTCAGTGGAGTTTTGTTGTTATTTTTATTTGTTTTTCAAATATTAGCCTTATACAACTAAGAGAGAAATCTGCTCTTAAGAGTGAGACTCCATTGGACAAAACTAACTTTACATCTATCTTTTGGTTTCTGGCATATGGATGTGAAATGTTTTTACTTCCCTACTCAGTGCTGGGACCCTATCTCCTGCAATTGTGCAGGCCCTTGGCATGTTACCATAGTCTCTGGGAATAGTGGCCTCCATCCCCCAAGCTTTTATATTCTCTTAACCCCACTGGCTTTCAAGTCTTTTTGTTTTAATTAGCTATTTTCTTTACTTACATTTCAAATGTTATCCCCTTTCCCTGCTTCCTCTCTGGAATACACCTATTCCATCCTCCCTCCCCCAGCCTCAATGAGAGTGTTTGTCCATCCACCCACTTCCTCCCATTGTCCAGCCCTGGCATTCCCCTATGCTTTTCTATTGAGCCTTCACAGGGCCAAGAAGCTCTCCTCTCATCGATGCCCGACAAAGCCATCCTCTGCTACATTTGCTGGAACCATGGAGTCCCTTTATGTGTACTCTTTGGTTGGTGGTTTAGTCTTTGAGAGCTCTTGGGGGGTTTCTGTTGGTTAATATTGTTGTTCTTATGGGGTTGTAGACCCCTTCAGTTCCTTCAGTCCTTTTTCTAACTCCTCCATTAGGGACCCCATACTCAGTCCAGTGTTTGGTTGAAAGCATCAAACTCTATATTTCTCAGGCTCTGGTAGAGCCACTTAGGAGACAGCTATACCAGGTACCTGTCAGCGCACACTTCTTGGCATCTACAAGATTGTCTGGGTTTGGTGACAGTATATGGGATAGATCCCCAAAGTCTCTGGATGGCCTTTTCTTCAGTTTCTCTTCCAAACTTTGTCTCTGTATTTCTTCCTGTGAGTATTTTGTTCTTACTTCTAAGAAAGACTGAAGCATGCCCCCTTTGATCTTTCAAATTATTGAGCTTCATATGGCCTGTGGATTGTATTTTGGGTAATCCAGCTTTAGGGCTATTATCCACTTCTAAGTGAGTGCATACCATGTGTCTTTTTTGAAACTGGGTTACCTCACTCAGGATGATATTTTCTATATCCATCTATTTGCCTAACAATTTCATAATTGTTTTTTTTTCTTTCTCCTTTGCAGAATTCTCTAGGCTATGAGGTTAGAGATTTTATAGAGCTATTCTATTGAGGACTGGGTATTTCTAAGTCTTTCATTCTCTGCACCCTGTTCAGTTGTGAACCTCTGTATTTGTTCCCATAAACTTCAGGTAGAAGCTTCTCTGATGATGACTGAGCAACACACTAATCTATGACTATTACAAAATGTTGTTAGGAGAAATTTTATTGCTATCTTCTTTAATAGCATTTGGTTTTTCTCTAAAATAACCCCTGGCCTATCAAGTCTCAAGACTATGGCCATTCAAGCAGGGTCAGGGATGGATTATATCTTGTGGAATATGCTTTAATACCAAGCACATATAGGTTGGATACTTCCATGATTCTTGCGCCCCTTTGTATCACTATATCTTACATATGGGTCACCATAATGAATACACAGGTTTGCATCTTGTTAGTACTTGCCTTGCTTCTCTGGAAACTCTTCAGTATATCTTTTAGTACAAAGAATATAAGTCAGTATACAAGGGTGAAACTCCAACATGTAACCCATACTCCCTTCTTTTTTGCCAATTTTATTGACTGGCTTCATATATATGTATATATATACTTCTCTGGGAACAGCAAATATCCAGGGACACAGGCCTGGTGAGACTGAGCTGCAAGTAGTCAGAGTAAAGAGAGGTGTGGGCAAAGATTTCGGAAAGCATGTCCCGTCCCCCGATTGGTTCAGGGGAACATAAACTCTGCTGTAGGGACTCAATTTCCACCCGGAGGGCCCGTGCGAGTGGACCAAATGCTCAGGCCATCTGCCACCAGGAACAGTGGAGATCCAGGGACACTGGCAAGGTAAACAGGAGAGATGGTAACCAATCACTGACAAGACTATATATAATCACAGAAAAAAAGATGGCAAGAGGAAAACGAAAGAATGTACCCCAGGGAAACCAAGACAACCTGGAACACCAGAACCCAGCTCTCCCATCACAGTAAAACAGCAGGAAGGCCAAACACTCCAGAAAAAGAAGACTCAGACCCAAAATCATACCTCAAGATGATTATAGAGATCCTTAAAAAAGAAGGGGAAGAAAAGCATAAACAAATAAAAGCTTTTAAAGAGGAAACAAGAAAAACACTCAAAGAAATCAAAGAACTAGAGGAAAGCAGAGCCAAAGAGATGAAGGAATTGAAGAATGAATTTAAAATTGAAATGGAAACAATAAAGAAAACACTAAAAGAGACAACCCTGGAGGTAGTAAACTGAAAAGAGAAATCAAGAGTCACAGATGCAAGCATTTTCAACAGACTACAAGAGATGGAAAAGAGAATCTCCAGGGCTGAAGACAACATGGAAAAGATAGACAAAACAGTCAGAGAAGATTCAAAAGTCAAAAATCTCCTAGCCCAAAATTTCCAGGAGACCCAGGACACAATGAGAAGACCAAACATAAAGATAATAGGAATAGAAGAGGGCGAAGAATATCAACTAAGAGGCACAGTAAATATCGTCAACAAAATCGTAGAAGAAAACTTCCCTACCCTTAAGAATGAGATGACTATGAGCATAAAAGAAGTTTACAGAACTCCAAATAGATTGGACCAGAAAAGAAATTCCTCACAACACATAATAGTCAAAATGCCAAGTGCCCAAAGCAAAGAAAGACTACTAAAAGCAGTAAGGGAAAAAAGTCATGTAACATATAAAAGAAGACCAGTCAGAATCACACTCAATTCCTTAACAGAGACTATGAAAACTAGAAGATCCTGGACAGACATCAAGCAGACCCTAAGAGAACACAAGTGTCAGCACAAGCTGCTATGCCCAGCAAAACTCTCAATCACCATAGATGGAGAGACCAAGATATTCCGGGAAAAAACTAAATTTACACAATATCTGACCACAAACCTAGCACTACAATGAATTATAGCCAGAAAACCCAATGCAAGGAGAGAAACTACATCTTAGTAAAAACAAGAAAACCAAAAGAAGAAAGACACACAGGCACAATTCTACCTCCAAAAGCAAAAGTAGCAGGAAACAGCAACCATTATCCTTACTATCTGTTAACATAAGTGGATTCAATTTTCCAATAAAAAAACATAGGCTATCAGACTAGATACATAAACTGAATTCAGCATTTTGCTGCATACAGGAAACTCATCTCAGAGGCAAAGACAGACACTATCTCAAAGTAAAAGGTTAGGAAAAAAGATTCCAAGCAAATGGCCCCAAGAAGCAAGCTGGAGTGCCAATTCTAATATGTAATAAAGTAGATTTTTCAACAAAAGTTATCAAAAAAGATAGGGAAGTCATCAAAACAAAAGGTATCAAAAAAGATAAGTTGACATAAAAAGTTTCCAACCAAAAAAATCCCAGGTCCAGATGGGATCAGAGCAGAATTTTATCAGACATTTATTGAAAACCTAATACCAGGTAGAGGCTGAGCAACTGGTGGGTGGGAGACCTAGGCTGCCGCCGGGGAGCAGAGAGATCTCTGCGGAGTGCACACGGAAAGTGTACCCCCTGCCTTCCCTGCCCTGCCCTGCTTTATCCAGCGACCGGGAACAAAAATTTAGAACTTCTGTTTCCACCCGGTGACGACTTTAGGA